>NC_134494.1:53104610-53247110 GCF_040206685.1 Ascaphus truei | reverse complement strand
ACCGCTCACGTGACGCGGCCGTCGCCAGCCAAGAACAAATCTGCAGATCGCGCCAGGAGACAGCCGCCCTGCAGCTCCACGTGGCGCGCCCGCCGCAGCTGGTATGTGCGCTGCTATTGGGTTTTTTAAAGTTGTTTTTCAGGCGCATTTTCCTACATAATCACGGCCTAACATCTCTCTGGAATGTTGAGCTTGAAGAACATGGACATGAAGTGATGCTGATTTACATTTACAAAACAAACTCCAATGGAAACGTTTGTATTTTTTAATAGTACTAGCTTTTTAAACGAAATTATTTGGGAGTGTTACTGTACCGTATGTTTATAATGTGTAAAAGCAATAGTGTTAAACTGTTCTCAAACTGCAACTTATAACCTAGAGATAATAGGACACACTATAAAGTATCGAATAGCCTATTCTAGTGATTTTGTGAATTGCTGACACTTTTAAAGACTCAAACATTACAATAAAAGTCTAATGATCAAAATACACTTAATAAAACTCCTACATGTATGATTTTACGTTCCAGGATGGGTTAGTATTGACAAAGGACAAATTATTTGTTTTATTGTTGAAACAAGACAAAAAGAGAATCCCAGATGTTCCCATCAGGGTC
The DNA here is from genome assembly GCF_040206685.1 of Ascaphus truei. Lineage (NCBI taxonomy): Eukaryota > Metazoa > Chordata > Amphibia > Anura > Ascaphidae > Ascaphus > Ascaphus truei. The sequence goes on along the minus strand of NC_134494.1, from coordinate 53,246,494 downwards.
AGCAATATTACTGTGTGTTAGGTAAAAACTGATTAAAAGGAATGCAGTTTGATAGCCGTTTTCAGCAGAAAGTGAGTCAAGATGTATTGTATAAGTGCCACACTTTTACCGAGATGTACATTTTATGTAAATTGGCAACTGCATCTGTGTATCACTGATAACTGCCTGTGTGTATCATTCAATATATATATATATGTTCTGGTTTATTGTTTTATGTTATATGATGTTAGGCATTTACAGTGAATATAACGCTAACTGAAAATAATGCAGAGCAATGTTTTAATACATAGGGCAAGAAAACTAGAAACATGAATATCTGTTCAATCTGGCAGTATTGGGGTTAATATGAAACTGAGATTAAACAAAAATAAAACTAAAACACTGTCTAGTTTGAGGTAGAACACTAATTATTACAAACACAACTTGATTGGTTGGTTTAAATGAGAGATTCAGTTTTCTTTTAAATACATAAAAATAATTGAACAGAAATCCCCTGAGATCATGCCCAAGAAAGCGTAATCCCCACGAAAAATCTCTGGAAACAGCCTGCCATATAAGTCATGTGGAGTCAATGTGACATTAACAACTAATCAATCTCCCCGACCCCTATTTTATTTACATTGTCACAAACCACAGTAAGATATTATATATATATATAATTATTTTTTTCAGACTTAGGATCATTTAAGATTTTTGTCTTTGTCTTTTGTTCTTTCAGGGCAGGCCTGATGGAGGCAGTTTAGGCAAAACACACAAGCGAAGTGGCCCAGGAGTTATAAACGGCCATATGTGAATGAACAAAGGGAACTTTCTAAAGCCTTTTGTGGTATTTGCTAATGTTTTTCATCTGAGCTTTAAAAGACCCTAATAACTTTGTGGTGAGCTGATGCATGCGGCTCGTGGAAGGAAATTCTACGCAGTTACGGTCTGGCTTACATTTCCCAAAGTCTCTCTCCAGCGTCAGTTCTTAGGGTAAGTTTGCTTTGTAGGACATTGCCCACACTTGGGTTATGAATGTATATCTTTATTTAGCAACATTCATGTACATGCGCTTCACAGCAGTGATACACGTGACACAAGAAGATAACACATAATTCCGCGCTTCAGACATAAACGTAACATTAGGAGAAATTAATCCCTGCCCCGAAGAGCTTACAATCAATCTGAATTTTCTATCCTGAGGAACCTATGTATTACTAGCACTACTTGATGGCGGGGGGGGGGGGGGGGAGGAGGTTTAATACAAAAGTTTGCGTGTCCTATTTTTACATTTACTTGGAAAATATTCCAGCCTGCATTTAAAAATAGTTTTGCTTTTTCCGAGGACAGATAATCTGAAGACTTGTTGTGGTTTTATCTATCAGAATAGTCACATCTTTGTCTTAGCATTTTCCTTTCATGCTCCACTTGGGGTTTTTTTTTTTAACTGGCCATAGCAACCATAAATATTTATACGTTACAAGAATTGACAATCAGGAACATTCTTTTTCTAGATATTAAAAATTCTAAATTATTAATACAGAAGATGATTATGAAGAGAACTCTATGAAATGCAACCCTCTACAGCAGCAACATTTCAATGCGTTAGCTAATTGTACCGAGAAACCGCCAGTATTCTCATTCTGTAGCGAGAGTCTGGCCTCGTCACACGGTTTGTGTATAAATGACAAAACAAGTGAAGCAACAAGAACTGGCCATCTCACAATCCGTATTTTGTTACTTAGAATTTGAACTTTGCTACCTAAAATTGAATAAAAATATCACTTGTGTGAGCACATTCACATGTCTCAGACATGTCGGCAACCCTGCCTTTCCACCATTGACTCGTAGCATACAGTGCTTCCACTGCAGCCAGGGATTCTGGGAAATGACATGCAAATGAGCACACCATTTAAATGAAATTAGAATCCATCCATATAAAAACTACAGTAGTTAGAAATTGTCTATGCCTTTCTCTTTACTAGAGTATATGAGAAGGAAGAGCAGTAGTTGGAAAGCGGAATGGGACAACTTGTCGCAGCCAACTCGCCGCCGCCAATCAGTCGGTGAGGGCAGCTTACTGCTAAGGTAAGTTATTAAGGGGTTATTAAGGGGTTAAAGTTAGGAATTTTAGGGTAAGGGCTCCAATTATGGGTTTTATGGTAAGGGGTTAAGGTTAGGGGTTTTAAGGGTTTTAGGGTTAGGGTAAGGCATTACCAATATGGACTTTTGCGGTAAGGTTGGGGGGTTAATCTTCACAGCGAGGCGGTCAGCAGAGAGCTGCCCTTGGCAGTTGATCAGCTGTGGCAAGTTGTCGAAAACCGGTTAGAAAGACCTCATGCTACTGTAGGTTGCTGCCTAACGGGGGATCCTCTCTACTCTCTTTGTATTTGCCGAGCATGATACTATTGCATGAACTTAATTTGTTCACTTCACAAAGCAAATGTATCATATTCCTTAAAAAACGTTAATATCAGGCATGAGATCCCAAGCCTAATCCTACTTGCACTTTTGGAAATCTTAACTCGTGTGGGGTAAATGTTGCATCTTTCGAAGAGGCTTGGTCTTATAACTAGGAGGGACTCATTTATCGGAGCTCTTCTTTCCAATGAAGATGACAAGCTAAATGAAGATGAGATCTCCATGGATAAAGAGCAGCAACAACCACTTGATTAATTTAGTGGAGCAACACTATAGGCCTTATTCTATAATGCTCGATCGTGCTGATCCAACGTTACAGCCTGACCAGCCCTACAGATTGCAATAGGACTTCTGTGCAGTAGCATCGATTGGCACTATTGCATTTCATAGAAGGAGGTCATATGTACACAACACTTTACAGAGCAATACAAGAAGAGAATCCTCAATGTTCCCATCATTGTTGGCAAAATTACTGTGTGTTAGGTAAAAACCGATTAGAATGAATGCAGTGTGATAGCTGTTTTCAGCAGGAAGTGAGTCAAGATGTATTGTATAAGTGCCACACTTTTAATGAGATGTACGTTTTATGTAAATTGGCAACTGCATCTGTGTATCACTAATAACTGCCTGTGTGTATCATTGAATATACAGTTAGGTCCGGAAATAATTGGACACTGACACAATTTTCATAATTTTGGCTCTGTACGCCACCACAATGGATTTGAAATGAAACAACTGAGATGCAATAGAAGTGCAGACGTTCAGCTTTAATTCAAGGAGTTGAACAAAAATATTGTATGAAACGTTTAGGAATTGCAACCATTTTCATACACAGTCCCATTATTTCAGGGGCTCAAATGTAATTGGACAAATTAACACAATCATAAATAAAATGTTCATTTTTAATACCTTGACGAGAATCCTTTGCAGGCAATGACTGCTTGAAGTCTGGAATGCATGGACATCACCAAACGCTGGGTTTCCTCCTTTGTGATGCTTTGCCAGGCCTTTATTGCAGCTGTCTTCAATTGTTATTTGTTCGTGGGTCAATAAACACTAGTGACCCAGTGCCATTGTAAGCTATGCATGCCGATGCCATCACACTGCCTCCACCGTGTTCTACAGATGATGTGGTATGCTTCGGATCATGAGTCGTTCCATGCCTTCTCCATACTTTTTTCTTCCCATCATTCTGGTACATGTTGATCTTAGTTTTATCTGTCCAAAGAATGTTGTTCAAGAACTGGGCTGGCTTTTTTTTAGATATTGTTTGGCAAAGTCTTATCTGGCCTTTCTATGCTCTCGTGAAGTCTTCTCTTTATGGTAGACTTGGATAATGATATGCCTACCTCCTGGAGAGTGTTCATCACTTGGCTGGATGTTGTGAAGGGGTTTTTCTTTACCATGGAAATGATCCTCCACCACTGTTGTCTTCCGTGGACGTCCAGGCCCGTTTGTGTTGCAGAGCTCACCGGTATGTTCTTTTTTTCTCAGAATGTACCAAACTGTTGATTTGCCACTCCTAATGTTCCTTCTACTGTATCTCTCTGATGGATTTTCTTTTTTTTGCAGCCTAAGGATGCCCTGTTTCACTTGCATTGAGAGCTCCTTTGACCGCATGTTGTGGGTTCACAGCAACAGCTTCCAAATGCGAATGCCACACGTGGAACCAACTCCAGACCTTTTACCTGCTTAATTGATGATGAAATAACGAAGGAATAGCCCACACCTGTCCATGAAATAGCTTTTGAGTCAATTGTCCAATTACTTTTGGTCCCTTGAAAAAGAGGGGGCTACATATTAAAGAGATGTAATTCCTAAACCCTTCCTCCAATTTGGATGTGAATACCCTCAAATTAAAGCTGATAGACTGCACTTTAAGCTCATATTCATTATTTAACTGTAACTTGAATTTATTTTGGTACAAAGCCGAAATAACAAAACTTGTATCAGTGCCCAATTATTTCCGGACCTAACTGTATATGTTCTGGATTATTGTTTTAGGTTATAGAAAGTTATGCATTTACAGTAAATATAACACTAACAGAAAATAATGCAGTAATACATAGGGAAGAAGACAAGAAACGTGAATAGCTGTTACATTTGGCAGTATTGGGGTTAATATGAAACCAAAAAGTTTGAGGTAGAACACTAATTATTACAAACACAACTTGATTGGTTGGTTTAAATGAGCCAATGTCATTGCACCCGTTATCGCATGATGACCTGTTTCCACTGGTGCGGTTTTAACTCGTTATTGTGTAATCTGCATTTCCATACAATAAGTCTGCAAGTTGCAAAGCCTTTCCCCATGATAAGCAGTACATGAACGTTGGCTACATCTGTATGTAACACCATAAAGGCACCAAACTTAAAGTTACACATTAGGTGAAAGGAATTACTGAACATATTTATAAAATGTTTTACCTGGAAGAAGCCAGTCACTTGATAAAGTCCGCGTGGAAGGATGAAACGTTTCTCCATATACTGGACTCTTTTAGGCAGATATCCCTGAACCAGGAGCACCGGTCTTTGCAAGTATTTTTTATTCTATTTATTGTGGTGTGCAGCTTTTTTCTTTTGTGTTACCAGGAAGTAATACAGTGAGAGTTACCTCTCGTTTTCAAGTATGTCCTGGGCACAGAGTTATGATGCCAGTTACATGGTTACAAATACATAGTTACATTAGGTGACAAATATGGCATTTCTCCTCTCTTTTGATATATTTTAACAAGTGGGTAGTCCTATTTGGAACAGTATCAAGCTGCAAAGCTGCTATTTGAGATTAAAACTCGGGTGTAAAGAGTAAAACTGTTATTTCTATGTTTTCATTTAGGTTACTGTTTTTACATTGGAGTCAATTCAATATTTTCAGTGGTAAACATGACTCCCAATTTCTTTCAAGTAAAACGCTACAAAAACCCAGCTCTTTCCGAGAAGCTGGATTGAAAGAATCAGAAAATATTCCTTGGTACTTTTTAGAGATCAGTACAGAAGCACAGAACATAAACGCATAAGCCAAATTAACAAAACCATTAAATATTCATGGTTAACACTGTGATAAAACAGATTGACGATGCATTTTCCACATCATTTGTAAGAAGTTAACAAATAGTGCACTTAATGAGTTGCTTCTCACCGATTTGCTCTGTTATATCAAATCTGTGTTCAAACACTAATTCATCCCTCTTTACATTCCATAAAATTATAATAATGTTAATCGTATCATTTCTTGCCTCCTATTTATTCCCTCTGTCTTGCCTCCATAATAACTCTCAACAATCTATTTATAGTCACCCTTTCCTTAAGTACTTTCTATACCTGTCTTTCTGGATACAGTTTCTTAGTTCTCAAATGTTAATGATGCATGCAAGCTGGAGATTAGCTGCGGTTACAATTAGTGATGGTTATGAGATATATCGTCTTTATTCATTTAAGCGAAGGCGAATGTGGCCAGAGAGGTTAGAGAAATTTGTCACAAAAAGAGTCACTCACGCTAACATTTCCAAGTTAATAGCCTGAGGGGTACTGTATGCTTGCATGGTCCCACTTACAAAAAAAAGTACCATGGAGTAGCAGTGAGCGAATCTGTCAAACTGGCAAGTCCACATCACCCATCCCCATTTAGTCTTCCTTATATTGTCAGATGAGGAAAAGCTGTTCAATGCAGAGTTGTTTAACAAAGAATTGCAGGCAGTTCCATGGCTAAGAAGTTGAAAAGAATGTGGAAACTGCATCACCAAAATCTTCTGGGTGAGCAGCTTGCTTAATTATGTTAAGCAATTCTGATACTTTTGACGTCACTTACAAACAGTTTTAGGCAGCCATCCTACTATTTTGACACCCCCCACTCTCCCCCCCAGGACAGGAATCAGGGGTCTGCATAACTCGCCTGCATTATTTTTAGATCCGGAGTCCCATCGTTTCTGAGATAAGGTTATTTCCTGGTTTCACATTGAGTGTAAATGGCTGCGCCACAACAGATCCGCAGTCCCATCGTTTCTGAGACAAGGTTATTTCCTGGTTTCACACTGAGTGTAAATGGCTGCGCCACAACAGATCCGGAGTCCCATCGTTTCTGAGATAAGGTTATTTCCTGGTTTCACATTGAGTGTAAATGGCTGCGCCACAACAGATCCGCAGTCCCATCGTTTCTGAGACAAGGTTATTTCCTGGTTTCACACTGAGTGTAAATGGCTGCGCCACAACAGATCCGGAGTCCCATCGTTTCTGAGATAAGGTTATTTCCTGGTTTCACATTGAGTGTAAATGGCTGCGCCACAACAGATCCGGAGTCCCATCGTTTCTGAGATAAGGTTATTTCCTGGTTTCACACTGAGTGTAAATGGCTGCGCCACAACAGATCCGGAGTCCCATCGTTTCAGAGATAAGGTTATTTCCTGGTTTCACATTGAGTGTAAATGGCTGCGCCACAACAGATCCGGAGTCCCATCGTTTCTGAGATAAGGTTATTTCCTGGTATCACACTGAGTGTAAATGGCTGCGCCACAACAGATCCGGAGTCCCATCGTTTCTGAGATAAGGTTATTTCCTGGTTTCACACTGAGTGTAAATGGCTGCGCCACAACAGATCCGGAGTCCCATCGTTTCTGAGATAAGGTTATTTCCTGGTATCACACTGAGTGTAAATGGCTGCGCCACAACAGATCCGGAGTCCCATCGTTTCTGAGACAAGGTTATTTCCTGGTTTCACATTGAGTGTAAATGGCTGCGCCACAACAGATCCGGAGTCCCATCGTTTCTGAGATAAGGTTATTTCCTGGTTTCACACTGAGTGTAAATGGCTGCGCCACAACAGATCCGGAGTCCCATCGTTTCTGAGATAAGGTTATTTCCTGGTTTCACACTGAGTGTAAATGGCTGCGCCACAACAGATCCGGAGTCCCATCGTTTCTGAGATAAGGTTATTTCCTGGTTTCACATTGAGTGTAAATGGCTGCGCCACAACAGATCCGGAGTCCCATCGTTTCTGAGATAAGGTTATTTCCTGGTTTCACATTGAGTGTAAATGGCTGCGCCACAACAGATTACATTGCGCTTTCCTATTGGCTCGCTGGGCCCAGGAGATTTAAACCATCATTTTGTTTCTCTGGAGAGGACAAACGTCATACCTTCACCAGACAGTATTTTGGCAACCAGGTACTCCCAAGAGCTGAAAATAATGAGATTCAGCTCTTGGGACCCCACAGCTTACATCCTGTAATAAAATGGGAGTCAGAATGGTGGGGTTGCTGCTTTAAACTTAATGCAAAGTGCCAAATAATTACAATGTGCTAACACATGCGGTCTCAGGCAGATTTTGGTGATGCCACTTCCACGACGGCTCTTGATTTCTTTAGCCATGGAACTGGCTGCTTTGTTAATCAACTCTGCATTGAACGACTTTCACTGCAAAATATGTTTTGTTTTTTTTGTTTGTTTTTTACATTTTTTAATTAGTATTTATTATTTCTGCTTTAACCATTTGAGTGTCCCAAGATGTAGCTACAATGCCATGGGTTCTACCACCCAAAGTGCCCTATGACGCAGTAGCTACGCTAAAAAAATATATGCTTGTTCTATTAGGAAAGACAATGCGATCTGCAGTGATGGAGTACAGATGGGGAGATGACTCAGCAGTGATGGAACAATCACATAACCACTTCGGAGAGCGGTCACAAGGGCACTGGGGCCCTGCGGCATTCTGGGTTAAGTTAGTAGGCACGGTGGATAATTCTCGTTGCAGATTGTCGTTTCTTGCTTAGTTACCAGTGAGGATGGGAACGAATGCCTTTGTGTGTATAAACCGTATGTTGCAGTTGAAGCAGGCATTAGTACCCCCGTTAACACGAAGATATAACACATATATTGTGGGTGTTAAAGAGCATGCACGTGTAACCATTGATTTCAATTAAGACACTGTAATTTCCGGAGGTAAATATCACGATAGCCTAAACAGGCGCAGTAACGTCTGCCACATCTGTAATTATGTCTGTTTTGTTCACTACCGGCATTTACCCAAAACAAATGCACACAGCCTGCCCACCGCCACCCAATGCCAATGTAGCCACATCGCCACGAAAAACAAATGTCATGAAATATAAGATTTCACATTAATAAAACAATGCATTCATGACGACAGCTGTAAACACAGTACTCATGCAACTTAAAGCAAGATTCTAAATTCTGTCAGATAACCCATCAGGGCTCAACTTCAGTCCTCAAGCCCTCCCAACAGGTCAGGTTTTCAGGATATCTCAGGTTCCGCACAGGTGGCTCAATCAGAGTCTCAGGGGGTTATGCACTAAGCAGTGATAAGTGCTTTAAAGTGAGATAAAAAGCCATTACAGTGCGATACTGCGTTCTGTGAGATTCACAAAGCAGTGATAAGTGCTTTTAAGTAGCCATTATAGAAGGTTACTGCACTGTTATCACTGCTTTGTGAATCTCACAGCAGGCAGTATCACGCTATAAAGGCAGTTATCTCACTTAAAAGCACTTATCACTGCTTTGTGCATAGCACCCAGAAAACCCACTTATCACTGCTTAGTGCATAACCCCCACAGTCTTTCTAAAAAACCTGACCTGTTGGTGGGGGGGGGGGGGGGGCGGGGGGAGCTTGAGGACTGGACTTGAACACCCCTGAGATAACTAAAATGTTTATAAATCTAAATATAAGTCTTTGACCACAAGACCACTACTTATTCACATATCGAGGTGAATTTAAAATAATTAGATTGAATTGTATAAAGCTATATTAACTCAACTTGAATGGTTCATTTTCAGAAATATTCATTTACACATCTTTAGTAAGAACTATTTACTTATGACGCCGTAATGTTGTTGAGACTACAAAAAGCTTCTTCTTCTGATAGACATCGTAATTTCTAAATCATTCACTCATCACATCATATCCTGAATAAAATGTCATTAAACAAATATAAAGGGCCTGTAAGATAATTTACTAATTACATTAAACTATTAATAATGACCGATTGCTGATGAAAACTGTCATAACTCTTATTTGTTTTGCTTTTGCCAGTTAATACTTTTCTGTTTATAACACGTCAGAAAACAGACGCACAGATGTAGCCAGACTCTCTGTTCACAAAGCTGCGTGAAGAAAAGCAAAACACCACGGCTCCGGGAATGGTAAAAGTCACGCCCATCTGTGGGAGTGGGGGCGGGGGCTGAGGCGGGGGTGGGGGCGGGGCTGAGGCGGGGGGGGGAGGGTTCAACTACTATTTTTCCGACTGGGAACTGCAACAAAGAGATTTCCCCGTCAGGATTCCGTGGCCTCCCCCAGCATTGCGCACATTTCGCCTGGCAGAATTCTTCATTGTATATGGTTAGCTTATTAAAATATGTAAACAATTTGGGGCAAAGAGAACGCCAACATTTCATATTAACTTACCCTCGGCATCTTCAGGTCTTGTAAGATCAATGACGCCGGGACCTAGTTTTCGCTCTTCATTGGGTTTTCCTGTCAACTGTGAGCCCATATTTTCAAAGTGTGTTCTCTCCTAGGAATTAAAGAGAGATTATCGTGGTTTATTTATATAATATATATAATATATATAATATATATATATATATATATATATTTGTAAGATTAACTCTAAATGCAGAGTAAAGCTACCCAATGCATGAATGCAAAATCCTAGCAGTCTGATTCATGGCTATTGTTACTGAATGCATAATAAAATCTACAGATGTGATCTGAACAACCTGTTCCAGTCACTGCCTTGTGAACATCTTCCCACACTGTGAAAGCATTACTTTCCATTGAAAATAAACTATTGGATATTGTTATATTACCATTACTGGCACAGATCACAACTTCAACAGAGGTACAGTATCAACATACATATAGCATGTAATCGGCCACTCGTCTTGTTTCTGCTTTCCTTGGACACCCGCCTGGACCCGCCTCCCTCCGCCACAGATATTCAGGACCCGCACACAACACTCCCCTCCCTCTGCCCAACCCGCCCGGGGCCCAGGTAAATATTCTGGACCTCATAAAAGCTGTCCGCAGCATCACAGTAAAGTATATCTGTTAAACAAAGAACTACATTTTCAGAAGATCTATGTTCTATGTACAGTCATGTGAAAAAGAAAGTACACCCTCTTTGAATTCCATGGTTCTACATTTCGGGACAAAATAACAATCATCTGTTCCTTAGCAGGTCTTAACATTAGATAAATACAATCTCAGATGAACAACAACACATGATATATTACACCGTGTCATGATTTATTTAACAACAATAAAGCCAAAATGGAGAAGCCATGTGTGAAAAACTAAGTACACCTTATGATTCAATAGCTTGTAGAACCACCTTTAGCAGCAATAACTTGAAGTAATCATTTTTTGTATGACTTTATCAGTCTCTCACATCGTTGTGGATGAATTTTGGCCCACTCTTCTTTACAATGTTGCTTCAGTTCATTGAGGTTTGCGGGCATTTGTTTATGCACAGCTCTCTTAAGGTCCAGCCACAGCATTTCAATCGGGTTGAGGTCTGGACTTTGACTGGGCCATTCCAAAGGACATTGTTCCAGAAGTCTTTTGGTTTGTTCAGATGCAACTTTGCAAACCTAAGCCATGCTGCCATGTTCATTTTAGAGAGAAGAGGCTTTCTCCTGGCAACCCTTCCAAACAAACCATACTTGTTCAGTCTTTTTCTAATTGTACTGTCATGAACGTTAACATTTAACATGATAACTGAGGCCTGTAGAGTCTGAGATGTAACTCTTGGGTATTTTGCCATTTCTCTGAGCATTGCACAGTCTGACCTTGGGGTGAATTTGCTGGGGTATCCACTCCTGGGAAGATTGGCAACTGTCTTGAATGTTTTCCACTTTTGAATAATCTTTCTCACTGTAGAATGATGGACTTTAAATTGTTTGGAAATGATCTTATAACCCTTCCCAGATTGATGGGCAGCAACAATTGCTTCTCTAAGATAATTGCTGATGTCTTTCCTCCTTGGCATTGTGTTAAAACACACCTGAATGCTCCAGACCAGAAAACTGCTAAAACTTTGGCTATTATAGAGGTGGTCACACTTGCTGATGATCAGTTAGTCAAGGGCATTTGATTAGCAGTACCTGTCTGCTACTTAGCATCTTAATTCCTATGGAAGCAATAATGGTGTACTTAGTTTTTCACACATAGCTTAAATAAATCATGACACCGTGTAATATGTCATGTGTTGTTGTTCATCTGAGGTTGTATTTACCTCATTTTTAGACTTGCTAAGGAACAGATGACTGTTATTATGTCCTGATATGTAACACCATAGAATTCAAAGAGGGTGTACTTTCCTTTTCAAATGACTGTACATAAAGAGATATATTATTCTTCAGAGCAGGACAGTACCAGCTACATTTATGAAACAAAGCAAGCCCTTTTGCACATGCAGTTGTTATTAACTTGAAAGTCGGAGCGTGAAAAGGTGTTTGCGCCTGTAAGGAAATTCAGCCATTTGCTATTGCAAAATAAATGAAGTTGTAGAGGTGTAAATAAATGGCAAATGTGCTCCTATTAGACTTTTTCAAGACTGGGGTGATATCTGTACCTTTGAAATCCACCGTTTTATTTTATAAAAGCCGTGGGTACCAAGCATTTCAATTGATTAAAAATACTGTACATTATTAAACTCATAATGATGTTACATTGATGTTCTAAACTAAGTCCCAATGGGAGTTATAAAACCAGAATAATATTTATACATGCAGGCCTAGTTGATTCGCGTGGTATAACAGGATTGCATATTTAACACCCTAAACTAGAAAAGTGTTTTCATATACTTAAGCAGATTTGAAATGCAATATTTGCACCTTTGTTTTAACTCTCAATACGTTATTGATTGTAATAGCCAAAGGAAACCAATGTGACTTGCCAATCACTCAGGATAAATTGTCCCCAGTGATTCTAGGAGTTAAAGGGAATAAACGTGTACTCACTCCCTCTGTGTTTCATTTGAGAGAAGTTGAGTAGAGATGTGGTCCCACAGACAACTGATCTGATCTGTTAAGCAGCTTAGTGGAGAAACGTTGATACCGTATCTGTATTTCAGTTATTTCATATCCCATGTTGGCAGGCATATTTCAACTACCCTTCTATCAAGTTTTGTGACAATCCAATCCCTCATTAAACATGTAACACGGTGTTGAACAAAGTTAGGTAGAGCATGATACAAATGGTATTATTCTAGGAGTAACAAAGGAGGGAGAAGGAATAGGTTGTATGATACTTTTTATTGGACCAACAAGTAGTTCATATTTTATAAGCTTTCGAACCTCTCAGGGTCCTTCATCTGGTACTATTCTAGGAGTATGTACATAAGCCTGTGGTGCTTCCAAACCGTAATCTCTGTAGTTTTATGTATCAGTATCCAAGTGTTCAACGGTTATCATTAATTTAGTGGTCTTATGTTAAGGAATACAACATGTTTTCCCACTTGTCTTGTTGTTCCTTCCTCAGACAAAAAAGCAGCATTGTGTTGCGCTTGTGAATGAATGAGACTTTGTCGTTCATTACTACCAAACAATATTAAATGTCATATCAACTTGGATTTGCAGACATGAAATACCAGCTTTTAGCTCCATGAACACTTTCTGCATGTTATACTTAATGCATTATGCAGAAGCAAAGTGCTGATTGCTGTTCATTCTATTGTTCAATGACCTAGTTCTGTACTGTGCATGTAAGACATCAAAAAGGAACATTAGGACTTTCCTCTTATGAAAGATGTTTAAGAGATACTTTTTTTTTTATAGTGAAAACATATAATTATTTGATAGCTGATAATAGTTGCACAGCCTTTGCAAGTACATGCTTTTAAAATAGTTTCCAGACTCATTTCTTATGGAAAGAATTAAGGTGCTGTAGAAGTCATCTTCCAGATACTAAGAGGACTTTAATTTAGTGCTTTTTTTACATTGTATCTAAGAATCCTGTTTGCACACTGAATGTATGGGAACCCAGCAATGAAATAACATATTTATGGCAGCATGCATAAACGCACAGCTAATGTGTTTTCAATTACTTGATACATAAAAGTGACAGAAATAGTATAATTTCAGAGTTTGTTGGACTACCTATTACTTACACCCATGCATGGCTTATTCTCCAATATCTTGCATAAGCACAACTGGAGAAAAGTTGGAATGACTATACATTACTGTAGGTCTTTAAAGTTGCTTAAAGCTCACTTTACATGTGCTAAACATTCCATAACATTCCAGCTTACACCTACTCCCTCTGCATGAGCATTAAAGTGAACACGAACATAGCAGTGAGACTGGTGACACCTAAAAAATAGTTGTTGGTTTAAAAAAAAAAAAATGTTATTAGCTTATTAAGTCTGGAAGGCAGCCACATATGACCCCACCACAAATGTGTTTCTACATACTTTCAGCAACAGATATAACTTAAGCGTGAAGCCAGCCAACTGACATAACGAAGACAATTGTAATTAGCATGTTGTGTTTTTGTCTACCAGGGGTTAAGACTGGATGTACCCTTGACGAGTACTGTACAGCAGCAGCTTCCATCACTTCTGATCGGAAAACAGCACAGCATTGAGACACTTTGGGCCATGAGGCACCATGGGGCCATTAATTTAATGTCAGTAAGGTACCTTATGTCCTAGCACAGCTAGGTGAATATGGGCCTATGTGTAGATCAAGGCATGTTCACACTAATTGTCTTGTAGATAGGAAAGATAGAATAGTCTGAGGGTATCTGCATGTCTCCCACAGGTCCAAACCTTGTTCACTCACCCCATTGTCACACAACATACACTAGTTAAGCTGCAAACAAGGACACTGTATGCAGAATCAGTCACCAATTTAAAACTGATAAGTACAACTCTATATGCTATGTAATGCGGTGGGCACAAGGTCTAAGAAAACCTTTATGTGATTATGACCCATATTCCATTATAGGGTTTCACCAAAGGCTTCATACTCTGCTGTTTCTGCTATATTGCAGAATATCACATGAAACCTGCCTGTCCTGTACATTTTCTAACACAATCTACTTGCATTTTCTAATACTGCAGAGATACAGTGAAGGTTTTATCATATTCAGAATGTACAGAATATTTCCTACTACAGTACCTCTTCTAGAAAGCAATGTACAGTAGTAGTACAGAGTGTCTTGGGCGGATTTGAATCTGCCTCGGATTGGCTGGTTCCTTCGGTCTCAAAAAACCCAGTCCGCCTTTTCCGGGTTTTATTTTTTCTGTCACTGACAATCCACATCGCAGATTATTAATCCGTGGTTGGATTTTTATGAATCCTCACTCAGATTAAATCCAGTGGGTGGAGGGGGCAAAGAGTGCAGATTTTGAACAATCTGAGTGTGGATTTTTAACAATCCGCGGTGCGGATTTCCGATTCAATATGGAATCTGAGTGCGGATTCTTAAAAATTCACCCGCATTGTATCCAATTGCGGATTCAGATTAATCTGCTCGCTTTAATTAATACCCAATACGCCAACAGATTTTATCCCGCGGAACGGCTTTTGAAGGTAAAACCCGGAAATTCCGGTGAACAGATTTTGACAGTTCCGACCATCTGTTTGTCTTGAGTAGAAATATAGTATATGATTTTAAAGAAATAAAATTAAAAGGATAAAATTCGCCTTTGAAGCATGACCTTGTATATACCTCAAAAGTTTTTTTGTGGGACTGAATCTGTAACTTGTTTTGATGTAATATGTGTTTGCACCACTTGCAGAAAAGCCATCTAAGATGCACAGTACATTTCAATCTAGTAAATGTATACTTCTATGCTGGAAGTAGACAGGATACCATGTTAGTCATTATCTGATACAGTATGGTACTTTGTGCTGGTTACATCATTTTATTTTATTTTAAATGACATACAGGTCTTTGTTGGATTTCTCGGTACAAATTATATATAATGGAGTTCAAATTATTTTAACGCACCTTTGTTTACAAAATGAATGCAATTTGATCCCGAATTTTAGCATTTTGACTGTTTCACAATATACTTAGTTAAAGCTAATTTTGAGAAAATTGTTATGAAATCAGACTGACATTTTATTATCATTATTACTATTACTGCAAATGGCACCTTGTAAAGAAAGGCTATTGAAAGCCACCACCAAATTAATGGAGCACTTTAAGTGCACGTGTAGAAGGACATCTTAAAGATTACAGCTAATGTGTGTCACGGGAGACCAGGTTATTTACACCTTTTTACCGGGATCATACATTAAGCAAAACAAGGTAATGAAATAAATTGTGGTTTATTCGCTTAAATTTGCTTACACACAATGATACACAAAATACAGACAAAAAGAGACACTTACTTTGGGACTGGGGTTGAAACTAGCCTTTCCTAGGTGCAGGGAACGCTTTGGGCGAGTTTTACCCTGACCGGGATTTAGTCCAGAATCCCCTGGAACTCAAATCGGCATAAAATTCCATACGCCACCGCTACGTTCTCTTCTGAGAACTTGGTCCCTCCTGACCGTGAGTTACTACCGGGACAATGTGCCTACATGTATCCGAGAATCAGGCCTGATTCCCGGGTACATTTATGGGGGAACTGACAACTCTGGACCCCAACCTCCTAAGCACATTCTGCCAACGGTTCCTCCGCAACCCCCCCCCTGGAAACTCAGAACCTAGCAATCCCTGCTTGCTGGCATGCCCGGAAAGGGAAAAACACAGACAATATTTTTATTGCATACAATACATTGAAAAGATACAATGTTACTGGGCCCAATTCAACTCTCTTGGACCCTTATACATGGATCAGGGGTAACCAAAATGGCCTTAACCTTTATTTGAGAGCCTGTTTACCCCTTCCCATCACAATGTGGTCCTAACACAATTTATATTGTTATAATCCATAAATAAGAAAGCCAACTTGTGCACCACATAACTAAACAAAACAGAAGGAAAGGACATTGCCTTTATGTTTCAGTTTTATTTTGTCCTTTTATATTCATTTGAGTTGCTGCTACTCTTTTAATGCATAGCTCGTGTAAAGAGAGGCTTTTAAACTACAAAGAGAAAATAGCTGGTGATAAGATTCCTCTTGGGTTTACTTAGGGCGAATTGTAGATATAGAATGTCAAATTCATAATACAAGGTCAATTATTATGTTGTGTTTTGTTGCATGTTTCAGAATCCTACAATTATCCCAGCCATTAAAATGACACTGACATTGCTAAAAACACTGAAAGAAATATGTTTTACATAGATTCAAAGTGTCATTTAAAAAAAAAAATCCAACTTTTAAAAGGTAGTCAAAATAAACGGCTAGGACGTTGGTGTAACAGACATTAATGCTTATCAACATATTTGTATTGGAAAGCTTTTCTCCTTTTTATCACCTGCCTGAAGGGTGTTCATTACTGTGTTAGCCATTTCAGTTTTTTTATTGGCCCAGTATTATTGATGCAAACAAACTGGAGCAATGTATAGGTGGGAGGAAGCACTGACGTGTCCAGATCTATTAGCAACAATAGTGCATTTTTGAATACATGATGAGCATAAATATTGCATTATATACATGTTCACGTGCAATATACATTACAACAATATGAATAGATAGATCTAGAGTAAAACATTATAATTTAAGACCACCATATAGGTTATAGATTAAAGGAAAAATGCTTTTAATTTGTATATATTTTGTATAGGTTAAACATGGAGCATGCGCTTGTTTCTCTCTTCTCTCTCTCTCTCTCTCTCTCTCTCTCTCTCTCTCTCTCTCTTTCTCTCTTTCTCTCTTTCTCTCTTTCTCTCTCTCTCTCTCTCTCTCTCTCTCTCTCTCTCTCTCTCTCTCTCTCTCTCTCTCTCTCTCTCTCTCTCTCTCTCTCTCTCTCTCTCTCTCTCTCTCTCTCTCTCTATATATATATATATATATATAAAGACAGACAAAAAACAGGCGCACTCAAAGCGTAAAAAAGTATTTGTATTTGGTATGGACTTTATTATTTATTTATTTTGGAATTATTATTTTATTGCACTGTTTATATTCTTTATACTTTTTATTTATTATTTATTATATTTTTTTATTATTTACTTTTGTGTAATAGTCCTGTACAATATAGTTTTCATCATTGTTTGCTCTATATATATATATATAGTGGGTTTAGGTTGGCGCCATTTTTTCTTTTGTGTTTGTATATATATATATATATATATATATATATATATATATATATATATATATATACAGCTCAACCACATTATAGTGTGATCCGCTACAACGCGGTCTGAGTGTGACTCCCGATTTAAAAACATCTCCAAGGGTTTTTTTTTAATAACATTCAATACTTTATTGCTAATGGACACACATACATAAACACACCCCTCCCCCCTACACCATGTGGGAATTGAACCCATGAATATATTTTATATAAAATACATGCAGGAATTGAACCCATGACTTTTCATATGCTGGTGCAATTCTCTGATGGACTATACTGTGCAGTGGTGTAGCAGCTACAGAATGGGTTCGATTCCTGCATGGTATGGTACATTATGTGGACCCCGAGCACCGCCTTATAATGGGGTTCAGCATAATATATATATATTACAGCTAAACCCCATTATAACGCGGTGCTCGGGGTCCACATAATGTACCATACCATGCAGGATTCGAACCCGAACCAATAAAGGCTTGCAGCAGGAATGATAAAATTCAACAACACGACTACCAGAGCCCTATGCGTTTAGTCTCAGCAGACTTTATCAAGGGGTATATCATATCATATCATATCATATCATATACCCCTTGATAAAGTCTGCTGGGATGAAATGAGTAGGGCTATGGTAGTCATGTTGTTGAATTTTATCATTCCTGCTGCAAGCCTTTATTAAGGCAATAAGAACTGTTTGCAACATCTGCCACTCCGATTGTACCGACGGGGATACTTTTGGATACCCACGTCACGATCCAGTGATATCGCACCAACCATCGCAAGATTTGGAGGAAGGAGTCTGAAGCACAAGCGTCGGAGAGGAGACGGCGTCTTCCAAAGAGAGCGCTACAGATTCTGGCGTCATTGTTTCCAGTTCGGCGGTTAAAGAGTAGGATTTTATCCTGAAATGCCCATTTTTACCTACTACATTGTAAGTAGGATTTGTATCGGCCTTGTATGATTCTAAAAAGACTTACTTCACCATATTTGGCTGTTTCTTTCATTTTTCAGGTCCCATCCAGTCCCGAATATCTCTTACTGAATTTTCACTGTTGCATATCTCTGCAAGTGTTTCCATATATTTGTTTACATCAGTTTGCGCCCTTTCTTTATTTTCCTTATATATAAAGAAGCAAGGGATCCCCTGAGGAAGTGACGTCAGTCCCGAAACGCGTAGGGTCAGAGGTCACGGCGCCTTGGAGAAGTGCTGGTTGTGAGAACGTGTGAGTCAAGTGAAGCAGGAAACAGCGTCATCGTGTTATCGCGAGAGAGGCTGCTTTGCACATGTGCAGTTGTGTGTGGATTCCCCTTCCTCTGCATCCATCTTGGAGAGTCCTCCGAATTCAGAGGAAAACGGGACATATACCACATATCGGGGAGCCCGCGAGGACACTCACTGCTACCGGCGTCTGCATATACTTGGTCACACACGCGCATTATTCCAGTCCTGCTGTAAGTAGGGTTTTGGGTTTAACCCCTTGATGACCCGCTGCAGCAGGCTCCTTTTGTTTTAATAAATAGTTATTTTATTTTCAGCTTGTTTGTTAAGTGTTATGTCTCTTGTTATGTGTTTTATGTTGTTTGTTTAATTTTAACATTACGTATTACACTATGATCTTTCTTTTTGTCTCTGTCCCTATGTCACGGCCCCTGGATTGGAGATCTTCTAGTGATTGGACCATCTGGATTCTCTCCCCCTTCATTTTGTTTGGACTCTATTTGGGACTTATTGGACTTTTTGGGCACTGGTCTGTATATGTTCTTTATCTATTGTATCTGCCATCACAGTCTCCATTAGTAATGAATTCCAAATTTTAACTGCCCTTACTGTCAAGAACCCTTTCCTTTATTGCTGGTGAAATATCCTTTCCTCCAACAATAAGGCCTTGGTCCCGCTGTGGCCGGCGGCGCGCGCGGCCGCGGGCCACCAGCTGCTTGCCCCCATTCTAGATGCCCCCGCTGGCTCCTTCCGGCGTGGCTGACTGCGTGCTGTGACGCGTCAGCCAGCCAGAGCTACAAGGAGCTTGTGGTTTTGGCGAGTGTCGCGTCACGTGACATCCCAGCAGCCAAACCGATTCCCCACTCTGCTCCGATTCTGCCCTTGCTCCAATCCTCCCCCGTTCCGATTCACCCCCCCCAGTGTGTATTTGCCTGTGTGTGTATGGGTGCCTGTGTGTGTGTGTGTGTGTGTGTGAGTGTGTGAGTGTGTGATTGCCTATGTGTGTGTGTGTGTGAGTGCCTATGTGTGTCCTTCCCTCTGTGCCTGGCTTCAGAGTGTGAGGGGCTCCGGGAGAGTGAGAGAGGGATCGGGGGGGGGGGGGGGGAAGGTACGACAACACGAGAGCCCCCCGCTCAAACCACACCCCCCGCTCAAACCACACACCCCGCTCCGGCTCCAGCTCCCGCTCCCTACAGACCGCAGGTAGCGGTCAATTGCCTGTCAGCGCGCTTCCTGCATGCAGTGCGGGCGCGCTGACTGAGGGAGCGGGGCCTTAGCCTTAGGGATGCCCCCAAGTCCTTTGTACTACCCGTGGGATGAATAGTTCTTTTGAAAGCTCCTTGTATTGTCCCTGAATATATTTGTATATAGTTATCATATCCCCTCTTAAATGCCTCTTTTCTAATGTAAACAAATCTAATTTAGCTAGCCTCTCCTCATAAATCACATTATCAATCCCCTTTATTCATTTTTTTGGCTCTTCTCTGCACTTTTTCTAGTTCCGTAGTGTCTTTTCTATGGAGTGGTGCCCAAAACGGTACTGCATATTCAAGGTATGGTCTTACTAATGCTTTTTAGAGGGTAATAATTGCACAGCTAACTTTTTTTGGGGGGTGGGTGGGAGGGGAGAGAGATAAATCAGGGTATAAACACCAGCATATATCTACCAATGATTTCCCGGTTATTCCAATCACCATGCCTGACTAAGGCTGAGTCCCCAGTCTTCTCTGTGGCACGCGTGCCCGGCGGGGGGCCGCGCGTGCACAGCGCTGCACCGCGATAGGCGGTCTGAGGGGAGAGGGAAGGTTTGCGATGGGAGGGGGCGTAGCTGTGGGTTTGCGGGGGCGTGGCCATGATGTCCCGCGGCTGGTTCGCCCTTATTGGCTGAACAGCCGGCGGGGGCGTGGCCACGCCTCCGTCGCGGATGCTAATTTCAAATTCCCCTGCTTCCCTGAAAACCTGTCGCGCACCGCTGGGGAAAGGTGCGCGACAAGGTAGGGACTGGGACCGGCCGGACTGGGGGGGCGGGGCTTGATAGCACAGCTCACGCCGAGCCTTGCGCTGTGGATGTGACTGGGACCGCAGCCTGATGCACTCCACACATATACCTCACTAGAATCCCCTGATTTAGATAAGGATTGCCTTCGTCAACACCCAAAGCATCCATTTCATGATATGGTTATTGTCTTTATGGAATAACATTGTAACTATATTACTGTAATGGGTAGGTAACTCACAAACCATTTATTGTAGAATTTCATGAGACCTTGTTGTAGAAAAAAAACAAGTATAGATATAGTTAATCTTCTTAAATATTGCTCTTAAATTTGACCATAACACAATCATTTCTTAAGTCTCAAAGATTTATTCCAACTGTGTTGGTAAATTCTCATTACAGGCTTTAGTTATAAATGCTTCTTTAACCCAGGCTGTGCTGAAAAGCGGTGTATTCAGCAGGCATTAGCTTATAGGGGTTATCCATGGTAAAATGGATAAGAAGCAAAAGGTGACACTGTGTGGTCATTTGCATGTCATTTCCCAGAATCCCTGGCTTCAGTAGAAGCATCGTATGTGAAGAGATAATGGTTAAAAGCAGGGTTGCAGACCTGTCAGACATGTGAATGTGCTCACAAGTGATATTTTTATGTGCTGTGCTTTTTTTTTTTCTAAACAAAACAGTACATACAGTACCCTTAGTGAGACTGACATGTAGCAGACATGATATAGTGCCTGTGCTCTGCTTATATAGCCTGTTCTCTTTAGGTGTACAGTTTCAGTTCCATATTTTGGATGGGCGGAGTTGGAGATTTCTTACACTGTCAAAGCATCGCCTCAACGATTTTGGAGCATCCAAAAAAATAACAAATGACCGCATTTAAACTGGCATGCATCAATGTAATTTCAGAGTCTGTGGCCTCAATGACAATGACATAACAGAGAGTTGAAGCATGTGTGCAGAATCCATGGAGGTGTAGGGGCATTTACAAGGCAGAGAAACACTTTATGTAGATTTATTGAGGAGTTTTCTGTTACTTTTACAATTTATGAGTTAATAATATTATAAAACTAGGATAACATGAGACAACTTTATAACATTAATTAAAACTAAATGTTGTTGGTCAAAGCTGATTATCCCTGATTTGCTATACTTATTGTGGAGTTATATGGAACATACTGTAACAATTCATAAATAATTGTATTGGCATACACAATATTTAGACTGGTGGGAGAAAGCTTCATATGAATAAGCCTAAATAAATGTTTCACAGCCCTCTATCAGCATATGTTAATCAGGTACATTTCACCTTTATGCAAGTTCATTAGTTATTCCTAAAACCTAGCGTGGACGGTGGTACCCAAGAACAACAATTAGGGGGTAAAGAGGATGATAAAAAAAAATCAATATTCCCTCCATAAAGTGGGAAATCTGTGCAATAACTTCACGCAACAAATTTTATATATATATATATATATATATATATATATATAGCAAATGGAAATATTACAGATTGAAACATGTATGTGAATGGTTTCTCTGGCTTTGCTGATTCCCATGCTGTGCTTTAAAGCTGTGTTAACAGCGAGCATTAGCTTATACGGGCTCCATGTAACAATGGTTTTTCAGACAAAAGGTGGCACTGTGTGCTCATTTGCATGTCATTTCCCAGAATCCCTTACTGCAGTGGGAGCACTGTATGCTGGGTGATAATGGTGAAAGGCAGGGTTGCAAACCTGCCTAAGAATGTGCTCACAAGTAATCTTTTTATTTGCTATATGCAATACGGTGGAGGTTTCTTGTTGCCTTTTTCAACCACCATAACTTAAAACGTGATATAATATATATATATATATATATATATATATATATATATATATATATATATATACATATATATATATATATATATATACCCACTTCATCAGTTGCACGCACACATCGCTTCAGCTCTTACACTGAATCCTCTTCTAGAAAAAAGTTTACACCTGCAGGCGGTGTTTACGGACTTGTATGGAACATGTATACGTTTTGCCATTATAAATTGTGGTGATGTGGACATAATAAGCATATCAGAACAAAAATAATGAAAAAACAAATAAACAATGGTACAATGTCGATATGTTGTTGGGCCTATATTAACCCAGGGTTGCTATGCTTTAGAAAACAAGGTACGCGAAGCGAACCGCTGGATTACTAAAAATAATTTTTAATACAGTATATATAGCCCAAGATAGGAACCACACAGCACAAATATGCTACAAAAAGGTCTTAACATAAGACCACACCACAGTGAAAAATGGACACAAAATCAAAACACAAACAATGAAACAATTCCACAAGCATAGTTCACGGTGTATGCATATACTGTGTATGTTATACATATATTATGTAATTGTCATATGTGTTGATATGTCCATTGTATGTGTTTAGTGTGTATTATTAATAGCACTTTCACTTTATATTCTAGTATTAATTATTTATTTAAATTAGTATCTGTTTCTGAATAATTTTGATAGATATATTAAATTTCATCACTTTTTGTCACTATAGCACATCAAGTATGTGTATATATATTTCACCTATATGGTTTATTATCATATATAATTATTTAAATGTTTACATTATATTTATTATTTTCACATGTTAGGCATTTGATATGGGCTTATTATGTTCAGTTGTTTGTATGTTTTATGTGGTTTCTGTGATATTAGACTATCATATGTAGAGAGTATCGGGTTACAGCCATGTCTGCTCCATTTACGAGTTATTAGCTAGCAGCCGCGGCTGTTGGTTTGATGCAGCCCATTGGTTGCGTGTTTGGTTATTATGCACTGGAGCAACTTTTGATGTCGTGCGAAATGTGTAGAGGTCACGGGAGATTGTTCTGCGCATGCGCATGCCGGTTGGAGGGACGCTGCCTTTGGGTGAGAGTGGAGTTTTACATCTGCAGTGCGGTCCCGACATCCGGATCCTTTACGTGGTCCCCCGGCTGTCCTCTCCCTCCCCCTCCCCCCCACGGTTAGTGTAACTTCCCCTCGGCTTGCTGGTTTCACCTGGGTGTCTTGTAGCTTTTTATTCATATTAGCCTTCTTGCGCCACTGGTTATTCTGTGCACACATGATGTGTTCTCATATGTGAACCTCTGTTGGGGGTGTTCCACTCACATGGTCATTTCTATGCTTGTAGGATTGTTTCATTGTTTGTGTTTTGTATTTTGTGTCCATTTTTCACTGTGGTGTGGTCTTATGTTAAGACCTTTTTGTAGCATATTTGTGCTGTGTAGTCCCTATCTTGGGTTATATATATTGTATTAAAAATAATTTTTAGTAATCCTGCGGTGCGCTTCGCGTACCTTGTTTTCTTGTTTCTACTGGGAGACTCCTCCCTTCTTGGGGATATTCTCCCTTTATAGGGACCTTTTGAGGAGTGACCCCCCCATGTGTCAGCTCCAAGCGGATTACTGTACATCACTTCATTTGATTGACAGCTCGAGCGCAGACCCCCTTGGTTGCTTTGCTTTTTGCTATGCTTTAGCACTTCTTTACTCCCATACATTTGAATAGAAGTTAGGGGAAGCTAAAGCGAAGCACCGTTTAATGAATATGGGCCTTAGGCTGCATCCAGGATCAGCGCTTAGGCGCTTCTCAGTGAGCCCCTGCAGCCAGAATGAGAGCGGCTTTAGCAGGGGCTCGCGCACGCTTCTGCAAGCGTGCGGAAGCGTAGGTCTTATTCAAATGATAGATTTTCGCACTCACAGGAGCGCAGGGCCGGTCACAATGAGGGCGAACCTGCTCCTTGACGTCACAGGCCCTCCCCTCCCCCCCCCCACCCCCCCACGGACGGCGCGCGGACCAAGGCCAGGGAAAGCACCCGCTTTCCCTCAGCCTCCGCGCGGCTGCAGTCCTATGGACGCAGCCTTAGAGTGCAGACTGTAAAGACAAGCTCTGGCCCAAAGACTCTTACGGGTTTCACAGGAGGAAAGGTTACCTCTTGACTTCGCATTCATGACATTCCAAAAAAAAGTTCTCTTCAGCACAAAGAAAAAGTCCATTTAAAGCAGTTAACACTAATTCATGTATATAACACACTATAACATGGGCAACCTCATTTCCCCTTCCATTTTCCATTCAGTGCCGTGAAGTGAGCGTCTCCACTGTCTTGATTGTTGGTTCTCTAAGCGTTATGGAATGAAGATATACAGCAGTAATTCTGCATATTAAATAAAGTTATTTCAATGATCACGCCTCCTTCATGAAAGCTGATGAATGCCTAATTTCACAGGCCAAAAGACTCTGCTATCCATCATATCCGCATATTATCACCGTCAACGCCGGAGCTGCCCTGCCAATGACAGATAGACGGCTAACATAATTATCCCTTCTTTTCCAGAGTCACTGAGCCAGCCATTCGAGCCTTGGGGCATCATTTGTAACTTCGCATTAAATTAGCAACTTTCACTTGACTTATACAGCTGATAGTATCAATTCTCTTTCCAAGGCAGAAGGAAAACAAAACAAAAAAAACAGGTTGTAAACTGGGAAAGAGGAGAATGACTTCTCCATGCTTACAAAAGCAACAAATAAAGCCTGAACGTTGACTGGAAACAGATTTAGAACAATGTTACAAAGGGAATGAAATACAGAGTATACTAGAATGGATCATTTCCCTGTACTAAGATAAAAGCTGAATTGTTGATGGGCACCGTATATATTCCTAAAATTTTATATACTATGCTTTATACACTTATTGGCTATTCCATAATAATCGGTGTGCTAACACTAAAATTGCTCTTAAATTTATGTGTGTTATTTATATGTCCACACAACAATGCTTTTTGTTGTAACAAAAAATATTCTGTTTATTAATGTAACTTTACAGCCACTACATCCAGGATCCGAAGCTAAATTAATGGCATTTTTATTATTTTATAGTGTCATTAAATTTTTACTGATCACTCCATCAAACAAGAGCCATAAAGCCCCCTAATGTAAACCGGGACACTTAGATCAGGGGAGCAATGCATTCCGTGTAGTTTAAAGTAAACGGCTTGCAATAAACGATATTTATACCATTTCTAAACATGTGAGAATACTTGGGAGAAGTTTAGCAAAACTGTTTGCAGTTGTGCAGTGAATTGTGTATTTAGGAGCCAAGTGTTCCCATTTTTACTCTAAATAAATGTTTTTATGTGTTTACTTCTTTCCCCCCAACCTCTTAACTTACAAACCAATATTAGGAATAGCTGTTATTATAGTCTATTTCAATGAAACGCTTTACTGCAAAGAACCCGGCAACACAAAGCTCTCCAAGCAAGGGAGTTGTAGAGAGACGGAGATCAAGCCAAACAAAATAATAAATTAGAACGAGAGATGACGTTAAGCACTAACATTCCCCGCTTAAATGCTTTCATTAAAAGGACTAAGGAAAAGAAGGATCCAACGCTCTACGGTTTTCTATATAAAGCTAATTTATTGTGCCACACAACGTTTCGACCAATAGGTCTTTCTCAAGTGACTAGAAAGACCTATTGGTCGAAACGTTGTGTGGCACAATAAATTAGCTTCATATAGAAAACCGAAGAGCGTTGGATCCTCCTTTTCCTTCGTATTGCCCTGGAATACACCTGACAGGTACTCCTTGAACCAGCAGCACCGCTAAAATTGTATGTATATTATTTTCATTGTTGAGTGCAGCATATCCCAATAATTTAATTTTCATTAAAAGGACAGCGTTATGTTGGATTGAAACTATAGTTCATGGATAGCTCAGACTATAAGAAGCTGCTGTCTAATTAACACACATCGCAAAAAAAAGCCTGGCTCATGTCACTTTATCATAGCTCCTAATATACTTTTTATTAGATGGCACCATATTACTAACAAAATACATTCATTTTCATGCAAACATGACCCCTTAATATTGGAGTCTTGGCAATGTTGGTTTCAGGTGTGACCTCTGTCTTTCTGGTAAACTGTATGTTATTCATAGAATATCTCCAAACTTGTTATTTTTGCCGGACTAAAAGCAGCGGCGTTGATTATTTGGGGAATACTCCTTCTCAGAACCTGCCATGGAAAAATTTGGCCAAAGCAAATAAATCCAAATATGTGTGAAAAGGAGTCCCCGTAGGCTGAAAACTGAGGTCACGCAACATGTTTGCTTAATGTTACATGTTTGCTATGGTGCTCCAGCCATGCTAAAGTGAATGACTAAATTACTGAACTACTGATGATCAAATTATCAGAACTGCATCAAGGCTATTTTTTTCTTTGACTCTCTGTGACCAGCTAGTCCACCATACAATAATCATCTCTCTAACTACCCATGAAATGTCTTGTGAATTTACTGTATAACCTATGTCCATTTAATGTAACCATGTATTGTTATCATAACTCTATGTCCAGGACATACTTGAAAACGAGAGGTAACTCTTTACTCTCTGGTAAAACATTTAAAAAATAAATATAATGAATAAATAAAAAGGATCAATACCATGTGCAATAATTTTAAACAATGTACTGTATTTCATTAACAGCATCCCTTTTTCTCATTTTGGTTCAATGGTACTTTAGATTAAACTTTTTTTGTTTAGTGGCCATAGGGGTAGAACAGAGAAATATTCTACGATAACTAAAGCCTGATTGTTCACAGTTAAATACAATTTTTTTTTTTTGCCTGCCAGAAAAGTTATTTTTTTTGTCAAACCATATGCTTGGAGATGACTGATTGCATACATCTCTTGAAAATGAAATGTAATAATACACTGGGCAACTCTCCCTACTGGATTACCAAGGCTGATCAGACTATGCCCATGCCTCAAATTATTTCAACATGCTGCCTTTTTCCACATCTGAAAATATCCCAGTGCAGAAATGGAAAATGGCATAGTTGGATCATTGTTTAAGTTTTTCCCCTTTTTTGAGTTTTTGCAAACATATCTATTTGGTTAAAGTATGTACGGGTGGGCGGTGATCGTAGCATTTATTTCACTTTGTCAAACTTGAAGGCAGTTTTCCAGAAGCTGGTTTGAAGCTGGAAATTACAGCAAATCATTGCTCTGAACCCCTGATGGGACTTATGAGGGTTACAATCGTTTAAACAAGCTGTAAATCAGAGCGGGCCATTAGTGACAAAGGCAGAATGATGAGAGCGTTTTATGGCATGCTCACATGGGCTAGAAATAATAATTAATTGAATGCAATTCTCTTGGTGCATCAATTTACATTCCTTGAGATCACTGCGTGTGTTGATAAATAGTGGTCACTGTAAATGCTACAGTGTTATCTATGCTTTGCTAAAGCAATATACACACTTTCGTTTTTTATTTACAATTGTGCATACTGAATATGACTTATAGGATGCAGAAAAAGTTAGTTCTGAGTCCTGACTCAAATAGGATTTGCCAAAGAACAATTAAGATGTTCCTCAGAGCACTGCAGAGTCATCCGAGCTGCTAAGACCAGGTTAGACCAGGAGGCCCATAAGGGCCAATGTTTTGACCATAAAAATGGCAAGCACTGGGAAGCAGAGAATACAAAGAAGGGATCTATGGAGCAATATATCAATGAACACAATGACACAATGAATGTTTCTCAAATTAGGAAGTGTACTTAGACTGCGAGAATGGTAAATACATCTTGTCCATTTTGATAACAGCTATTTATGGAGTTTCCATGAATATGTCCGAGACAGGATATGTGTCAAGTGTCACAAACTGGAGCATTGCTCCAAACCCGGTGATATATTGGCGACAGTTTTTACGCTGCTTAATTAGTCGTCAATGTATCGAGGTACTCTGCTCCAACGTTGGCCCTGTGAATGTTTTGGTGTGCAGTTATATGAGAAGTTAAGGGAGGAGATAAGATGCGGAATATTCTAAGGAGATACATCAAAAGTTGCACCGAGAACTGTGGCGTCTTTCCTCACTCTTGCACGTAATGTAGGTATTCCCAACTCCAGTCCTCAAGACCCCCCAACAACTCAGGTTTTAAGAATATCCCAGCTACAGCACAATCCCAGCCCAGTGACTCAATCTGTGGCTCAGTTGAAGACTGCGCCACCTTTGCTGAAGCTGGGATATCCTTAAAACCTGACCTATTTAGTGGTTTTGAGGACTGGCGTTGAGAATCTGATGGCTTAATGTATACCCCGGGTTTAGGTGGTGTTAGGTTGTGCTCCAAATAGAATTGCTCCAAATGTAAGAAGCAAAATTAGAAAGATTCAGACATATGTTGCTGCTCGCAAATTGACCCAGATGCTCCGTGTTTGCTCTGTGCTTGGGGCAAATTGCACCAGTTTTAATACATATACCCTAAAATTCCCATTACTACGATTAGCAAATAGCAATCAATGATAATTAATTCCACAGTGTCCTGTTATTTGACTAATATCGCAGAATAGTTGGTGCACAGCTCCGTATTTCCTACTTGCACAAAATACAGGTCTCAGATTTGCCAGGAAATGGTTAAACATTTGTTGAAAACCAGAACAAGAGATGTGCAAAACGTTACCATTTTTGTCAAATATGTCATTAAGTAAAAAAATTGGTCACATGACTAGTATGACCAGCAAATTGACCCTCTGCGCAAAAAAAAACCTAAATCGGGGTGAACTTGGATTTTAAATTTTTTTTATACAGCAATCTTCGCCGTATTCACAAACTTCTGCACTTCTCTATTCAAAAGTGACATGTAAAGAAGAACTAAGGTTGATCACAATACAGTTCAAACTGACAAAGACGGTGTCACTCAGTGAAAGGCACGTCATATTTTGTTAAGAAATGTGTGTGTCCAATGATGTTAGAAATCACGGTTTGCAACACAGAAATCCACAACTACTCCTCTCTCTACAAATTAATACAGTACTTCATGTGTAACTTTGGCCTGATGTAATATTTTCTCATCATCTGTTTTTAATAGGGTTAACCAATATTGTAGGTTATATATAAGCATGCAAGCCCTCGGTAGCTCATGCTGTGAAGCATATCCAGCTGGGTAATATGACTGCTCTTATGTGGTTTACAGTTTTACATTCTACAGCATTATGCATATTGTCTCTTTTTGGCTATCTCACGGTTTCAGCTGTCCATGTGTGTGTTCTCATTTCAGCCAGACTAGTGTAATCTGGTAGCTATTATGTTCCATTAAAAAATAGCTACTTAATACAAATGTGTCATCAAGTAAATTAGTGCAAATTTCTGGTAGTCGTGTCGGTCAAGGACAAACTTGATAAACGTATAAATTGTGTTTACAGAACTGTTGAAACCCCACAGTTTTCTTCTACATGTGTCAAGTCACAGTCACCGCACACATGAAGAAAAGGTCTGAGAGGCATCCTAAATTCTGCACAATGAAAAGATTCCTAAATGTCCAATAAAAGGTGTTACATACATATCATAGGAACAATAATGGTGAACAGGATACATTTTTATAATGGGCAGCCCACTCTCTCTAAGGATTAATGACACAGTAGCATGTTTGAAAGATGCCAGAGATGGGTTTAGTGGATGAAAGTCCATATTAACTAAACAGTATTCTGCCATAAGACACCTTCTAGTGCTGGAAAAAACTTTACAGCCCATGTACTTCAATGGGTTATAAGGTGTTTTCTGTGCCGGAATATGCTTAATGAAGAATACTTAGTTAACATTGCCCTAAGTCCATTAATACCTTTAAAAAAACAGGCAAGTACTGTATTAGTATATATTAGTACTGTATTAGTATATATTATTACTGTATTAGTATATATTATTACTGTATTCGTATATTTTAGTACTGTATTAGTATATATTATTACTGTATTAGTATATATTATTACTGTATCAGTATATATTAGTACTTTATTAGTATATATTAGTACTGTATTAGTATATATTAGTACTGTATTAGTATATATTAGTACTGTATTAGTATATATTATTACTGTATTAGTATATATTAGTACTGTATTAGTATATATTAGTACTGTATTAGTATATATTAGTACTGTATTAGTATATATTATTACTGTATTCGTATATATTATTACTGTATTCGTATATATTATTACTGTATTCGTATATATGAATGAAACCCAATAAAATGTGCATGAATAATTACACAAGGTGTGCTGTGGACCCTCCAATATGCAAATAATATGAATAGTCCTTTGTAGTCCAAAATGTTTCCAATATGGGGAAAAAACAAAGCACTATCAGGAAAATGGCAGCTTCTTAAAAGGGCACAACGACCTCCCTCTCCACCTGCATAGAAAAATAGAAGAAAAAAGCGCCCAATCCTAGTGCATTACTGTGCAAAAATAAATTTGATTCCCAAAAAAGGCTCATAAAATGAACTCACAAACATAGAAGATAAAGGAGCATGTTGTGAGATAATACTCATGCTCCAAAGGATCAGGAAACGCCGCTTGTCTGCTACACTGCTACGTGACTCCCCTGCATCCGATATGGCCCTCGTTGTTCACCACCAGCAGGAACTCACGGTGTTAGGCTCTCCACGAACTCCTCTCCCCGGGAATACACCACCAGATGATTTTGGTTCCCACCGGGGACGATGGATGCGGCGGAACAGCGGATGACGTCACACGGTAAGTATGGATACCGAGCAGGTTTGGATACCGAGCAGGTTTGAGAACGACGCTTGAAGATCCACAGCATTATCTCACAACATGCTTTTTTATCTTCTATGTTTGTGAGTTCATTTTATGAGCCTTTTTTGGGAATTAAATTTATTTTTGCACAGTAATGCACTAGGATTGGGCGCTTTTTTCTTCAATTTTTATATATATATATATATATACATATATATATATATATATATATATATATATATATATATATATATATATATATATATTAGTACGGTATTCATATATATATATTAGTACTGTATGCATATACTGTATATTAGTACTGTATTAGTATGTTTAGTTATAAATTGTACAGGTAGGAATCTGTATAAAATAATTTTGCAGGTCTTTTCTATTGGACTTTTTCGAGTGCGGCGATCTTTTGCTGTTTCGTTTCTAATGGACTGTCTAGTATTAGCAGTTTCACAATTCACCTATATGGAGGTTAGGGTTAGGTAATGGAGGTAAGGTAACAGAAACTCACCTACCAACTACGAGGGACTAATTGGTCAATGAAAGCAACAAAAGATGTGAAATATTACATGTTTTTCTTCTTCTAATAAATCAGTCCTGTAGTATTAAGTGCGTACACTGTATTTTTACAAATTATTATTCATCTCTTAATGCCATTTTTAATGAGTTTTAAAGCATCATTTGATTTCTATAGCAGGGTTTAGCACACCTCCCAAGCAGTGCAAGAATTTGCAACACTTTCCTGTTTATGATAATTTGTTGCCAATATTCCCAGCAGTTTGAGCTCCAAACTGTAACAATAGATAATGTTACCATAGTAATGTAAGGATACATTGTAGCTGCTGAGTTACACGGACTGATGTTAGTCACAGAATCAGGATTTTTACACATTTATAACAGGAGCCCCAAACGATTGTCAACTTAGGTAAGAATGTGAGAATACAATGTCACTTGCTTTACACATACAAATAATAATAAAAACAATTTAAAAGGGGGAATGTAGTATTGCTGCTGTAACAGGTACAATATCACTACTAACAAATGAGAAGAATACTCTACAGCAGGGGTGCGCAAACTTTCCTTAATGTGCTCCCCTGTCTCCTCTGGCTCGCGCACCCCCTTCCCCCCCCCCCCCCCCGCACGGCTCCGGCGGCAAATGACGTCACGGGGTCATGTGACATTATGTTGCCATTTGACACCGGTTGCCATGGAGACGTGTCACTGGAACCATGGTAAGTAAGAAGTTTACAGAGGCCTCGCGTGATCCCCGCATTTATTTTAAATGCCTTCGGGGAAGCGTGGGCCTCTGTAAGGCCCCCCCCCTGAAAATATCACACCCCACACCTTGCACACCCCTGGTCTACAGCCACTAGAATTCCTCACTGTAACAACAGTATTGATGCATACAGTAAGTATAAATATTATCCTTTAATACTTGTTCAGTTATTTTACTTTAATCTTGAATTTCTTGACATTCTCTAAGTGGACAGTTTGTGGGCATTGTGTTTAGGAAAACAAACAAACCTTACTAAAGAATAGTCTGAGAATGTATCTGCGGGAAGGCATGCTATGCAATCCTCCACTTGCTGACATTAGATACAATGGAACGCCACGAGTTTGCAATTACTCATGTCTGAAAATGGGAACATGATCAGTTTTCGGTTGGTACACAATCAGTCTGTGGCAAACTTTAGGAGATGTCCAAAAGCTCAACTTGGCTGTGCTCAAGCGCTGACAAAAAAAAGTAGCAGAAATTGCTTACAGCGTGTTATGCCAAATGGCTTGAATGTCTTGCGTCAGGATTTCTAGTGCTCAAGCTATTAGGAACCTAAATTTGGAACAGTGTTGATTTTTTGTTTCATTATTTCCTTTCTTGTGTGCAGCTCTGATCTTGGAAAGTGAATGTCTGCACAGACTATATAAGACAACATTTAATATGAGCAGTATAAGAAATTAGAAGAGGCTCTGTTTGCGTTGCTACTTTTTTTCCTTGTGTAGGATTTGGCGAGCCAGCAGATTTTGATTAAATCATCACCATGACACTTCCCAGTCTTTAAGATTCATGTTGCTATTGTACTGAGCTGAGCTGTACCCGTTGTATTCCAGATGCATTGATCTGATTAATTGCAAGGAGCACTTAGCCTCATTTTTTAGTATGGTTCTTCCTCTAAGATAAATCAATATTTAATATCCCCTCCAACAGCCCTGCTAGACAATCCAAAACCTTTTTTCTTAATATCAGGCAAGTTGCCTTTAAAAATTCTCTATACAGATGACTTCTCATTTATAAAAAGCTGTATGAAATCCATCAGGTTTGCTACAATATGGGTCTTGCTAAATTGCTTTATCCAGCACGTCGTTTTTAAATCAAGCCTTTGTACATCTCAAGTGTAGATTTGTTGCCGGTTGTAATATATTTTAATAGACCATCATGAGAGTTTTAAATAGTTGAAATTATAATGCAATGTTTTCAAAACTTCAAAAAGGTCTCTCCTTCCAGTGTACATGGCAAGGGTTCTAACGCTGTGTACATTTCATCTATGAAGAACGCTCATGTTGGTTCATTGAAAGGTATTACAACCTGCAATGTCCACGTTTGAAGAAGCAACAGGTATGCTAGAACGCTGGACAACACATTGTGTTAAACCTGTATTGGTTTGTATAGTACAGTACTGTACTAACGAAGCATCTTCTCCTGAGCCGCAGTAAATCGATGTGTTTGCCTTGCTTTGGGGAAGATAAGTCTGCTACTTCTGCATTACAGGGCAGTGTTAAAAAAAAGCGGTTCAGGTCCGGAGGTAAATTCTTTGTGCAAATGCTCCTGCTGTTCCGGTTCTGCGGAACCCTGGGCTTCTGCAGGCGGCTACCAGGGGCATCCTGAGAAAAATGTGCAGGTATTTTACTCTTCAAACCACAAATCGGTTTATTTTTTGTGACATTTTTTATTTGATATATTTTGAAAGTTTACTAAATGTTCTAAATGAATCTATTTTATTCTATAGAGCCTTTATACTTTTATTTATTTTTGAATAGCCATACCACTGTAATATTATTTTCTATCTGCATAGAATAAATAAACTGGGGTTCTGCTGAGTCACAATCATTTTTTATTCTGTTCCACTAACTCGCAGCACGTATTTTTTTGTTTTGTTTTGTTTTTAAGAGGTTGAAAACCACTGTATTGAAGCATCACAAAACAAAGACCCATACCAGGTCTGCCAAGTCTTTATTTGTGATTTCAGGTTTTTAACACCTGCCTCCTTCTAACCCACAGTAAATTATGTGTGTAACACTTCTCCAGGATTTGATGTGGTCACAAGCAGAAACTGGTACAGTCACAATCAATCACACCCCGGTGTGCAAAGGGAATATATACAGTGTCTCCAAGCTCCTACCAAGCTAACAGTAAATGAGTACCAAAACTTCCATGGGGAACAAAAAACACCGCCTTGTGTAGGATGCTTTTTTGCCCTACATCAATCCTAAAACATGCCCCTAACATTTACTACTTCATACTTTATTAAATGATACCGCACACGTAATATAAATAGAGACATCTCAACCACAGTAGACCTATCTCGGTATATCCATATCCACCACTGTTAAAGGAGCAATCAAAGCCATTTATTATTTCCATATATATTTTTTTACATATGATTGAAGCAGGGGGTCTCCTGAGCTGAACCCTGAACTCCTGCATCGTGCGGGCCAATAGAAAGCCGAGCCTGATGACGTTGCGGCTTCCTATTGGCCCAAAGGGCGCGGGAGCTTTGAAACTCCACCATTATTGCACATGATCCCTGGTAGCAGATCAGTGCGGCTACCGGCTCCCCTATTAAGGTCTGTATCTCTGGAAGCAGGGGATCCCTCGAGCTGAACTTAAATTAATGGGGTTCAGCTCCTGAGACTTCCTGCTTCAATGCTGTTAAAAATAATAAACATTTGCCCCCAAAACTTGCATGCTGCAATTGCCTCTTTAAGTCAAAGTTCTTAGAAAAATGACCTTCATAAACAACGTAATCTCTCATCATAAAATAACAAAACTAGCCATGTAGAACTGGTTAGCACCGAGATTAAGCCGGTTCAAAATAACACCCAACAAAAATAAAATATTAAATGGGCACCATTTTCTAATTATAGTATCGCGCTTTACACTCCCACAAACATCCTATACAAAGACTTAACTTTCTCAGTTCATGAATTCATTTTAACGTTGAATCTTCCCTGCTGGTAGTGAGGCAAAGTTAAAATGAACATGTTATATATAGTAAATGAACAAAAAACTATGAACATTGGGAAAGAAAAACACCAAATTTCATTCCAGACTGTACGGTATGTTATTCATACAGCATATGCCATGAAAATTGTGAACAATGCTATTCATTAATGCAGTGGTGCGCAAACTGGGAGACATTTTTTGGGGGGGCGCTCAGATATCTGGCTTCCATGTCCACTCGTCTCCATGACAACGCGGCGTTAAATGACGCCGCAGGTGTGACATGTGAAAAACTAAGTATGCCTTATGATTCAATAGCTTGTAGAACCACCTTTAGCAGCAATAACTTGAAGTAATCGTTTTCTGAATGACTTTATCAGTCTCTCACATCGTTGTGCAGGAATTTTGGCCCACTCTTCTTTACAACGTTGCTTCAGTTTATTGAGGTTTGTCTGCATTTGTTTATGCACAGCTCTCTTAAGGTCCAGCCACAGCATTTCAATCGGGTTGAGGTCTGGACTTTGACTGGGCCATTGCAAAACCTTGATTCTTTTCTTCTTCAGCCATTCTGTTGTAGGTTTGCTGGTGTGCTTGGGATCATTGTCCTGTTGCATGACCCAATTTCAGTGAAGCTTTAGCTGTCGGACAGATGGCCTTACATTTGACTTTAGAATACTTTGGTATACAGAGGAGTTCATGGTCGACTCAATGACTGCAAGGTTCCCAGGTCCTGTGTTTGCAAAACAAGCCCAAATCATCACCCCTCCAGCACCGTGCTCGACAGTTGGTATGAGGTGTTTGTGCTGATATGCTGTGTTTGGTTTTCACCAAATGTGGCGCTGGGCATTATGGCCAAGCATCTCCACTTTGGTCTCGTCTGTCCAAAGGACATTGTTCCAGAATTCTTGTGGTTTGTTCAGATGCAATTTTGCAAACCTAAGCTGTGCTGCCATGTTAGAGAGATGAGGCTTTCTCCTGGCAACCCTTCCAAACAAACCATACTTGTTCAGTCTTTTTCTAATTGTACTGTCATGAACTTTAACATTTAACATGCTAACTGAGGCCTGTAGAGTCTGAGATGTAACTCTTGGTTTTTTTTTGCAATTTCTCTGAGCATTGCACAGTCTGACCTTGGGGTGAATTTGCTGGGACGTCCACTCCTGGGAAGATTGGCAACTGTCTTGAATGTTTTCCACTTTTGAATAATCTTTCTCACTGTAGAATGATGGACTTTAAATTGTTTGGAAATGGCCTTATAACCCTTCCCAGATTGATGGGCAGCAACCATTGCTTCTCTAAGATCATTGCTGATGTCTTTCCTCCTTGGCATTGTATTAAAACACACCTGAATGCTCCAGACCAGCAAACTGCTAAAACTTTGGCTTTTATAGAGGTGGTCACACTTGCTGATGATCAATTAATCAAGGGCATTTGATTAGCAGCACCTGTCTGCTACTTAGCATCTTAATTCCTATGGAAGCAGTAAGGGTGTACTTTGTTTTTCACACATAGCTTCTCCATTTTGGCTTTATTTTTGTTAAATAAATCATGACACGGTGTAATATATCATGTGTTGAAGTTTGTATTTACCTAATTTTAAGACCTGCTAAGGAACAGATGATTGTTATTATGTCCTGATAAGTAATACCATAGAATTCAAAGAGGGTGTACTTTCTTTTTCACACAACTGTGTATATATATATACACACACACACACACACACACACACACACACACACACACACATATATATATAGGGTGTACACAATAGAAAAGTGCACAGAGGAGGTGCAGCCAAAACGCCTGCAGTCTCCCAACAGCACCTACAGTAAGTACTCCTGAAAAAAATGTGTCTACGGTGCAAACTGATACAGTGAATAGTGTGAATATAAGTGATACAGTAATGGATGATACCAGCACTGAATTCAAATGCCACATTACACACCGTCAATCAGGAACATCTTAAATGAAACGTCCCTGGATATTCTCACTTAGACTGCACTTACAGTGGCGGCGAAAGCGACACGACATCACAAGAAATGCATTGCCGCCATTACGTGCGCTTATAGTAAGCGCAATGTGACAGCGCAACAGAGCAATGGCTTGGTCGCAATCGCTGGAAGTCATCTCAATTTGATGTTTCCAGCGACCGCAGCCTGACGTCGCCGGCACTATAAGCGTAGCCTTATACAAGAGACTACACCCTTCCCCAGTCCCCAATACCACTGTAAATTTGCAACCCAAAACTACATTTTAAGCACTTAATGTTAACACAAGCTGACACCCCTTGTTCATGCAGGTGTGTGGGTGAAGGACTAAACTCACTAGGGGGACTTTATGATCTTAAGGGACCTGTGATTCTACCGTTTTGGAATTACAGTATCATAAAAATAGCAAAACTAACATTTCAGACTCCTATACCACTAAGTGGATGTTCTCAAAAATCACTGCTGGTCTTAGGACCTTGGCAGAAAAATGCTTTATTCTGTCACACCTTAACATTTAAAAAATAAAATAAAAAGTAACTACAGAAGGTATGGTGTCGTACATATGCTTTAAATACATGTACACTAGCTTGCAATTTGTAGTGTGTGAATAGGAGTAGCTACCCGACTCACATACTATGGAAATAAGTCTTGGGTTCTGTTGCCATTTCCCCACACCAAAAAAGCCTTTGCAAAAGTCTTTTATCAATATCCACATCCATTCTTTTATTCCTTGGAATCGTATAATTGGCTGAAGGGTGGACACCTCTCTCAAGGCAATGATTTACTTACAGATTTAGCAGACATTATTACTCCCGGTAACGTCACGTGATGCGTTAATGCGTCATTACGCAAATGTGGCCACATGCGCCATTGAAAACAACGCGTGCATCCTCTCCCTGACGCCTGCAGTATCTACTGTGTTACTTATCGCATTCATCTGTATTAACAGGGGCGCTAGAGGAAGCACACAAGGTTGGTTTGGATGCCATTATGGTGTTTGTTTTCTGTTTGGACTGTACAATATTGTGATTTTTTTCCCTCCAAAGGTTTGTGATCGCTGTGTTCTGCTATAGCTCAGATCAACGTAACATTTTATATGACTCTCTTCATGTAATATGTTGTGCCCGTCTAATTTGGGACTTGATATTGGCTTACAGCTTTCTCAGACTGTAGCCAGCAGAGGGCAGCACCAGCTTCAACATTAGCAAGGGAAACAAAATCCAAGATCATTCAATGAAGTCCTGTTGCACATTCCAGAGAGGAGTACCTATGCATAATGTTTGATCTATTATAACCCTGTTTACCAGCAACAACAGAAGTGACTGCCAGTTGTCACAGATATGTATTGTGTAAGGTCCTGCACCATTGTGATTTATAGCACAACCCCCCTCCCCTCCTCCTCCCATATGAAATGTAATAAAACATGACTATGGGCTGTCAAATGTATCCCTGGAACCATAAATCACACCAGGAATTAGGACAAGCCAAAACACTTGATCATACATGTAAATTTACAAAGAAATACGATATTGATATTGTTTACTGCTAAGAAAATTGGACCATTGCATTAAAAAGCATGAAGGGGCTAATAGCAAGACTGATATAACCAGACCCCACAGCAGAGCCAAATATTTATGGCCACAAGCTACTGAGATCTGCTTAGCTTATAATTAGGGATTCCAGTTCAAGCACCCGTTGTTCCCTGCTGAGGACCACCTTCCATAGCACACACAAAGTTAAGAGACAAATGCAACAAGGTGATAAAGACCCCTCCCAAAAAAAGGTGCACCATTTAACACCAAATTCACACAAATATCCCATTTTGTTTCATTATTAAAATTGATTAAAAAAAATAAACATTGATTAAAAAAAAATATTAACACTGAACAACCAGAAACCGTTCTTATGTTTGGTCCTATTCTGTTCCGCCATGCCCTTTTCTTGTAAAAGTTTTTGTATATACGCCTGCCTTCCTTTTCCTTGTGGCTTTACTGCATTTCGGTAAAGATAACATCACTAATGGAAGAGGTTACACAGCAAATGAAAAGCCTATTTGGTTTTCTGTTGACTGACTTATGTGGTCAGTAGCACTATATAAAACCAGCTAGTATTGTTTCCAATTCATATTGCACTTTTTGTTGACAAACTTCTTGAAACAAAGGGACACAAGTACATTGTTGAGCATGAGGCTGGAATACTAATCGGGCCCATATTTTACTAAGCCGTGCATTGCTAGAAGACACCTTCCAGTGCTGGAAGACACTGTACGGGCCCAGTCCATTAACGTGAATGGGTTTCTTATGGCATACCACTGCGTAATAAATAATGTCACTGAAATCTTTATCATTCTAGTACTGTAATATAAATGTGGTAGTTTGCTCTTGACTAAATTTATTCAAGGAAGATAAAGTGCAGCTTTCCACTTGTCAGCACCTTCTGACTGTCTAAGTGTCCATGTGTCTCTAAAGTGATTAACTGTAAATCCGGAGTGGCTGAACATCAAGCAGTGTAGCCAAAATGTAGAGGCACACACAGAGAAATCCAGAACATGAATAGGATAAAGAGATGCACGGTTTTGATTTGTGGGCAGAACCATGTGTCATATTCATTCAGAAATATCCAACGCAGCCACAAGGCAGCTTGGTGAAAGTTTGGAAAATACATTATGGCCGTTATGGACATGCCAAAACAA
This sequence comes from Ascaphus truei, assembly GCF_040206685.1. Taxonomy (NCBI): domain Eukaryota; kingdom Metazoa; phylum Chordata; class Amphibia; order Anura; family Ascaphidae; genus Ascaphus; species Ascaphus truei. Next base: position 53,206,180 of record NC_134494.1, on the reverse strand, counting down.
AAGAAAATCTTTTACAATATGGTTAGTGACTCACTGTGTGTACACTTCTAATGCAAATCCTTCCTGTGATGGCATCTATCAGCATCTGAAATATAGCAAATAATGTAAGGGGGGCTTTAGTAAACAAATATAAAAATGTCAGATTCATATGTCAAAAAGGGACTTTAGATTAAACACCAGAAGGAATACTATCATTGTTTCATGCAATAGCTATATACTAATCTCCTGAATAAAGCAAGGTACATATAGAACAGATCTAGGTTATACAATACTGCCGTATCTTCTTAAAGTGAATCACGATGTCATATATTACAAAATAATTCAGCTGAAAGTTTATCATTTTTATTTCACTTCTATGTTGATTCAAATTGTAAGAATCATATAACGTCACTCTACTGTAGTTGTGCATTATCCCAAAAAATTCTGCCAGCTGATCCATCTAATGTAGCTCTATAGTGTTGATGGCTAAACCATCAGTTTCTGGTATATAAATATACTGTATATATATATTTTTTTCTACACTAATAAATGAATAAAACTCCTGTTAGAAGGGCAATCTGTTATTGCTAGTGTGTCAATATTTATATTTGTTCTTTTCTAGCAACTATAGTGCATGTGTGTGAGTATGTCACCTTCTGCTTACAAGAGCGTTGTAAAATCGGTTGACCAAGGACCACAGGTTGGGAAGTATTGTACTAAACAAATAAGTTACATTGCTGACTATGATGCTTTAATACTCCACATATATTGACTGTCTGAATCCAGTTATTCAGATCAACTTAACAGAGCAGACTCAGTAATAGCAAAATGACAAAGTTCTCTTTACAGTTTGGCCCGACTACCATCAATCAGGAGGAGTATCTAAACCAACATGAACACGGCTCTGTCCTTTGGTGTATAAAATGCTTTTGATGGCTGTACCCTAGAGCAGAGGTGGCAAACTCCGGTCCTCAAGGGCCACCAACAGGTCAGGTTTTAAAAATATCCCTGCTTCAGCACAGTTGGCTCCATATGTGTCTCAGTCGTTGACTGCACCGCTTGTGCTGAAGCAGGGATATCCTTAAAAACCTAACCTGTTGGTGGCCCTTGAGGACTGAAGTTGACTACCCCCTGTCCTAGAGAGAGAAAACATCCTGCAAAATTAGAAATACAAAACATTTGGAGCCCATACACACATAAACAAAATGTTTTCCCCATTTATTTTGTTTTGTTGCAATATACAGTACATGCTATAATAATATAATATATTTCACGGAAGAAATGTCCAGCTTTTTTAAAGTATTTTTGAAATATTTTACTGATCTATAATTGTCAGTAATTGTACCCCTGTGATAAAGTCAACAAAATACTTTTGCTATAAAACCTTGTAACAATCCTTAAAGAACTAAAAAAAGTGCTCTAATTTCTATTCGATTTAAAATAAATGCAAGATTTATGCATTTTTAAAGTATATGCCCAATTAACATGTATATCGAACTACTGTGATTTTTCTGGTTTCAGTAGCAGAATTAGCATACGGGGACTTTTTATAATACTCTATTTTGGCGTAATACAGGGACTCATAAAACCCACTTACAGTATGTAAAGTAATAGCTATTTTTGTGTCTGAAAAAGGTTAAAATAAGTTATACACATATATGCATGCTAAGGTTTTTCTAGGTAGTTACACTCCAGGATAACATGCCACTTGCTGTAGCTTTTCCTACCAATAAAGGGTTAAAATATTTCACGTTTTCTTAAAAATGATCCTTCTTTGCATTATATTATGAAACGGTGTATACATTTTTACTTTGGATCAGACTGAAAGTTGCACTGTAACAAATCACAAAGTAATCAGACTCATCGCTGAATAATATATATATATATATTTTTAAAGGAACCGCAGGAAAAGTACATTGTTTCGGTACGAAAGCAGGAACATTTCTTGTTACAAAAGCTATTGCAACATAACATCTCAATCACCTGCCTCAAAACAGTGTCAGTCACAGTTCAAGAATGCTATGCACTCCTTCATACAATAGAGCCTTCGGGATACAGAAGATGTGCTGAATCGGGTGATTATTCATAACACGCCCCGAGGAACAATTTGTGCATAACACACCTTTGGCTTATTGTTGAAAGGCACCACTGAATTCATGTTCAAACATATCCTGTCATGCAACAATGAATTTCTGAATCTATTGTATAAATAAAATAGACAGGCAGGCACTATAATGCCAAGTGTTTATCCTACACCTAGTTTCCTCTGGTATTAAAAGAGGGCAGTGTGACACCAATGGATGGCATGGTCGAGGATTCAAGGGGTAATCCAGTTTCTGCTCTAACGGCTGAAGACCTGGCTGGAATCATTCCAAGAGAAACATATTATAACAATAGTACACTTTGAGCCTTCACCCTCCCATATTAGAGATTTAACACTGTGCAATATGAAGCAGTAATTAGCTTGGCTAGCTACACACTTCCTGTCATCAGAAAATTGCCTGCTTTTAATTATTACGATGATTAAGACACCAGCAAAGTTACAAGAAAATAGCAATATTTTATGCAAGAAAATTGTATTTTAGATTTACTTTAAGGCAAAGGAAATCTAAAATAACATTTTCTTGCATAAAATATTGATATTTTCTTGTATCTTTGCTGATGTCTTAATCATCGTAATAATTAAACGTATATATAAATATATACATTTGCATGTCATTTCCCAGAATCCCTTGCTGCAGTGGAAGCACTGTGTGCTGGGCGATAATGGGGAGAGACAGGGTTGCAGACCTGTCTAAGACATGCAAACGAGCATACAGTAATATTTACAGTTGCTTTATAAATATATATATATACATTTTAAGTTATGGTGGGTGAAAAAGGTGACAAAAACCTCCACCGTTAGCATATACTGTAGCCAATAAATAATATCACTTGTGAGCACTTGTGCTTGGTGATAATGGTGAAAGGCAGGGTTGCAGACCTGTCTAAGACACGTGAATGTGCTCACAAGTGATATTCTTTATTGTCTATATATATATTATCCTTCTAACCTTCCCTCAAAGTGGTGGGAAGGTGGAAATGTGGGTTCGAGAAGTTACACTTGTGGTAGTAGGCTCAACCATACTATGAAAGCTTAAACAATATACTGTACCCGGCTAAAGTGAGAAAGCTACTTGCCAACATGCAAATAAGGCTGGCATGGAACGTAAGGCCTTAACCCCCAAATATGGAATGCACTGAAAAGCAATGGCCCTCACTCTCTTTGGAGGCTGGAATGTTCCTGGGCTTGACATGATTCAGGAAGATATGAAGGCAGTGGGTGCTAAGATCCCTGAGAGGTTAAACAAAAGCTGTCATTCAAACCTCAATCTGGCTACCCACAGCTGCGAGACACATCCAGTGAGGCAGCACTGCAAGAACTGGAAAAGGAACTGAAAACGATTAGATGGGATATTGTTGGCCTGAGTTTAAGTAAGAAAAAAATATGAAGAACTCATTGAGCTCAAAAGGTATTATATTACAGAGGTACCAAAAATGGAAGAATCAGTAGAATAGGTTTCCGTCATTGCCAAGAGATGGAGAAACAATATAGGGGAGTAGGAAAGTTAATCAGGAAGAGCAGCCAGAATTGTCATTAAGTTGACAAAGAGATACCGTAACGGCTTCACATAATCCCAGTGTATGCGCCAACATCAAGAAAGATACCGTAACGGTTTCACATAATCCCAGTGTATGCGCCAACATCAAGAGAGATACCGTAACGGCTTCACATAATCCCAGTGTATGCGCCAACATCAAGAGAGATACCGTAACGGCTTCACATAATCCCAGTGTATGCGCCAACATCAAGAGAGATACCGTAACGGCTTCACATAATCCCAGTGTATGCGCCAACATCAAGAGAGATACCGTAACGGCTTCACATAATCCCAGTGTATGCGCCAACATCAAGAGAGATACCGTAACGGCTTCACATAATCCCAGTGTATGCGCCAACATCAAGAGAGATACCGTAACAGCTTCACATAATCCCAGTGTATGCGCCAACATCAAGAGAGATACCGTAACGGCTTCACATAATCCAAGTGTATGCGCCAACATCAAGAGAGATACCGTAAAGGCTTCACATAATCCCAGTGTATGCGCCAACATCAAGAGAGATACCGTAACGGCTTCACATAATCCCAGTGTATGCGCCAACATCAAGAGAGATACCGTAACGGCTTCACATAATCCCAGTGTATGCGCCAACATCAAGAGAGATACCGTAAAGGCTTCACATAATCCCAGTGTATGCGCCAACATCAAGAGAGATACCGTAACGGCTTCACATAATCCCAGTGTATGCGCCAACATCAAGAGAGATACCGTAACGGCTTCACATAATCCAAGTGTATGCGCCAACATCAAGAAAGATACCGTAACGGCTTCACATAATCCCAGTGTATGCGCCAACATCAAGAGAGATACCGTAACGGCTTCACATAATCCCAGTGTATGCGCCAACATCAAGAGAGATACCGTAAAGGCTTCACATAATCCCAGTGTATGCGCCAACATCAAGAGAGATACCGTAACGGCTTCACATAATCCCAGTGTATGCGCCAACATCAAGAGAGATACCGTAACGGCTTCACATAATCCAAGTGTATGCGCCAACATCAAGAAAGATACCGTAACGGCTTCACATAATCCCAGTGTATGCGCCAACATCAAGAGAGATACCGTAACGGCTTCACATAATCCCAGTGTATGCGCCAACATCAAGAGAGATACCGTAAAGGCTTCACATAATCCCAGTGTATGCGCCAACATCAAGAGAGATACCGTAACGGCTTCACATAATCCCAGTGTATGCGCCAACATCAAGAGAGATACCGTAACGGCTTCACATAATCCCATTGTATGCGCCAACATCAAGAGAGATACCGTAACGGCTTCACATAATCTAAGTGTATGCGCCAACATCAAGAGAGATACCGTAACGGCTTCACATAATCCCATTGTATGCGCCAACATCAAGAGAGATACCGTAACGGCTTCACATAATCTAAGTGTATGCGCCAACATCAAGAGAGATACCGTAACGGCTTCACATAATCCCAGTGTATGTGCCAACATCAAGAGAGATACCGTAACGGCTTCACATAATCCCAGTGTATGCGCCAACATCAAGAGAGATACCGTAACGGCTTCACATAATCCCAGTGTATGCGCCAACATCAAGAGAGATACCGTAAAGGCTTCACATAATCCCAGTGTATGCGCCAACATCAAGAGAGATACCGTAACGGCTTCACATAATCCCAGTGTATGCGCCAACATCAAGAGAGATACCGTAACGGCTTCACATAATCCCATTGTATGCGCCAACATCAAGAGAGATACCGTAACGGCTTCACATAATCTAAGTGTATGCGCCAACATCAAGAGAGATACCGTAACGGCTTCACATAATCCCAGTGTATGCGCCAACATCAAGAGAGATACCGTAACGGCTTCACATAATCCCAGTGTATGCGCCAACATCAAGAGAGATACCGTAACGGCTTCACATAATCCCAGTGTATGCGCCAACATCAAGAGAGATACCGTAACGGCTTCACATAATCCCAGTGTATGCGCCAACATCAAGAGAGATACCGTAACGGCTTCACATAATCCCAGTGTATGCGCCAACATCAAGAGAGATACCGTAACGGCTTCACATAATCCCAGTGTATGCGCCAAAATCAAGAGAGATACCGTAACGGCTTCACATAATCCCAGTGTATGCGCCAACATCAAGAGAGATACCGTAACGGCTTCACATAATCCCATTGTATGCGCCAACATCAAGAGAGATACCGTAACGGCTTCACATAATCTAAGTGTATGCGCCAACATCAAGAGAGATACCGTAACGGCTTCACATAATCCAAGTGTATGCGCCAACATCAAGAGAGATACCGTAACGGCTTCACATAATCCCAGTGTATGCGCCAACATCAAGAGAGATACCGTAACGGCTTCACATAATCCCAGTGTATGCGCCAACATCAAGAGAGATACCGTAACGGCTTCACATAATCCCAGTGTATGCGCCAACATCAAGAGAGATACCGTAACGGCCTCACATAATCCCAGTGTATGCGCCAACATCAAGAGAGATACCGTAACGGCTTCACATAATCCCAGTGTATGCGCCAACATCAAGAGAGGTACCGTAACGGCTTCACATAATCCCAGTGTATGCGCCAACATCAAGAGAGATACCGTAACGGCTTCACATAATCCCAGTGTATGCGCCAACATCAAGAGAGATACCGTAACGGCCTCACATAATCCAAGTGTATGCGCCAACATCAAGAGAGATACCGTAACGGCTTCACATAATCCCAGTGTGTGCGCCAACATCAAGAGAGATACCGTAACGGCTTCACATAATCCCAGTGTATGCGCCAACATCAAGAGAGATACCGTAACGGCTTCACATAATCCCAGTGTATGCGCCAACATCAAGAGAGGTACCGTAACGGCTTCACATAATCCCAGTGTATGTGCCAACATCAAGAGAGATACCGTAACGGCTTCACATAATCCAAGTGTATGCGCCAACATCAAGAAAGATACCGTAACGGCTTCACATAATCCCAGTGTATGCGCCAACATCAAGAGAGATATCGTAACAGCTTCACATAATCCCAGTGTATGCGCCAACATCAAGAGAGATACCGTAACGGCTTCACATAATCCCAGTGTATGCGCCAACATCAAGAGAGATACCGTAAAGGCTTCACATAATCCAAGTGTATGCGCCAACATCAAGAGAGATACCGTAACGGCTTCACATAATCCAAGTGTATGCGCCAACATCAAGTCACACAGACAATGACGCGGAAGACTTCTATCATGAAATCAACCAACTTAACAACAAAATAATTTGTTACCTCAAGATCATTATAGGAGATTTGAATGGAAAGATTGGTGCCCAACAAAAAGAGGAGCATCAGTTGGTAAGTATGCTTATGGCAACAGGAATCAACATCGAGACAGATTGGTCAAATTTGCAGAACGTGAAAACTTCTACATCAAGAATTCATTATTCAAGAATAATCAGATCAGAAAATGAACATGGAGGGGACCCAAAGGAATCTAAAATGAAATGGGCTATTATTCTAGCTATCAAGAAACATGTGATTGAAGACTGCACAGTCCTTAACAGTTTGGACACAAGGACAGATCACTGATTGGATCGCTGCAAATTACATCTGAATGCAAAGATGAAAAGAAGAAAACTGATTAAAAAGATGAAAACAATAAAAATCAAAAACAGCAGAGAATTTCAACTAGAGTTGAAAAATGCACAGGGACACTTTAACAAACAATTATGAAGTTTGTACAGATGTAGCAAGACTTCCCATTCTTGTAGCCATGGAAAACAATGCTAAAAAACAGGGCCCGAAGGCGACCCCAAGAACAGCAAGGTTTGCGGAAGGATTAATGCTGCAGGGGTCTACGATTTTTAATGGGACCCCACAGCGTTAATCATTTGCTTGATGGGCCATTTGATGAGGAGAGAAAAGGGCTACTAATCTTTTAGACGAGCTGCGCAGACGTCTCTGTCCACGTCTGCATCCGTCTCTCCGTCTCTCCGTCTCTCAGTCTGCAGCTTCTTCCCACAACACTAAAGGTAAGATGCAGGGCTGTATTTCTTTACCAACCCACTGGATGATGTAGATGCCCTTATATAGTCACTACATCATGAGGAGGAGGATATATGATCATATTTGTTTAATCTACATCATCAAGGGGTCTGGACAGTGTTACGTGTCCTGTCCAGCCTCCTTGATCATGTAGATGACAAAATATGGTCATATAGCTTCTCCCTCATGAGACCCATATAAAAGCACCAACATCATCCACGAGGGTTGGCAAGGAAATACAGCCCTGCGTCTTACCTTCAGCGCTGCGGGGAAACGCTGCAGATGGAGAGACGCCTGCAGATGGGGACAGAGACGGTTGTTCAGCTCATCTAAAAGGTTAGTACTGGTATTGTTTCCCCAGCAGGTGGCCCAAAAGGATTAACGCTGCGGGTCCCATTTAGAAGCACGGACCCCCTCAGAGTTAATGCTCCTGGGCAACTTACTGTTCCCGGGTCCGCGAGAACCATAGCCGCACTGCAGCCGCAATGGAACAAACAAAATCAAAGCGCAGAACTGGAGAAATTAGCAACAAAAAACAGGATGAGAAAATATCAGATGAGACAAAGCAGTAACTGAGGAGACGTCAAGAAATAAAGCAATCCAAAGAAGAACAAAGAATTGAATATACATGTGCAAGACGATCTGCAAACGTATAACTGAAGATGTAAGAAAATGGATCTGTGATATGGTGAATAAGACTACCAGAGCTAACAAAAGCTTAAAGATGATGAAGTAGCGACTTATGATTAAGAAGAAGCAAATCATTGCACTCAAACAAAACGAGGGATCAACAATAAAGGACCATGTACTTATAGAGTTGAGGGCTTCTACATGAAATTATATGAGAATACAGATGACGCAGGACATAATCCAGTAGCGGAAGTGGGAGAAGAAACCAATGATATACCATGAATTCTTCCAGAGGATGCGGTAAAGGCAATAAAATCCATGAAGAATGGGAAGACTCACGGGAAGATGGAATTACAACTGAAATCTTGAAAGAAGTTGGGGAAGAAGTAGATAAATCCTTGAAAAACTCTTCATATGCTGCTTGAAGAACAGAAAAATTCCAGGACAATGGAGAAATGCCATAACTATCCTCATCCACAAGAAAGAAGAAAAAAAAGACCTCAAGAACTACTAACTAATCAGTCTATTTCCAATCGCTTACAAGATTTTTATGAAGATACTCGCTAACCGACTGCAAATAGAACAAGTACAATTTCGCAGTGGATGTAACATAATTGACCACATCCAAGTCATACAAGAAGTGATTTCTTGAAGAAATTAGTACAATCTATTCCTCAGTTTAAGATTTATAGATTACAAGAAAGCCTTTGATTCGGTCTACACCACAGCGGTTTTCAATGCATTAAGACAAAGTGTTGAAGAAGCGTACATTGATATTGTCAGGAACATTTACGAGTATGTCACACCAACCCTTAGATAACATGGAGATATAAGAAAGATAAAGATCAGCAAAGGAGTGCGGCCGGAAGACACCATGTCACCAAAGTTTTTCACAGCTTGAAGTATTGTTCAAGACATTGAAATGGGAAAAAAAACGAACCAAAATCAACAGTGAATATTTGATTCCCCCCAATTTACAAATGACCTATTTTTTCCATAAATACAGAAGAACACCAGCAACCAAAAAGAGTATTCACCTAAGTAAGTAAGAAAGTGAGCCTCCATATGAATCTCAGCAAGTCAAACGTGATCTTCAACAAATGTGTTTACTCTACAAAGATCGAAATAAATGGAATAGAACTAGAAGAAGTCAAAGACGATGTCTACCTTGGACAGGAAATAACAATGGATGGGGAACCTTGTGAATACAATCAATAGGAGAATGAAGATGGGATAGAGCGCATTTGGAAGAAAGAAGGCAATCTTTCCAGGGAACCTATCACTGTGCCTCAAGAGGAAAGTTTTTGACTAGTGTATTCTACCCGTACTCATGCATGGATGTGAAACTAGGACCATAAATGCAAAGATAATTCAGAAGCTTCAGACAACACGAACAATTATGGAGAGATGCATGCTGGGTATTACCGTGAGAGACAGGAAAAAGAATGAATGGGTTTGAAACCAAATCAACGTCTGTGACATCATAACAACGGTGAGGAAATAAAAATGGCAGTTGGCCAGACATATCAAAAGAAGAAGTGACCATCATTGGATAAAGATGACACTCGACTGGATTTCAAGGGGAATTAAAAGACCAAGTGGAAGACCAAAAGTAAGATGGGAGGATGAAATCTGAACATTGGTTGGAGCAACGTGGCGAAGAGAGGCTTGCCACTGCAGTACCTAGAAGATCATTAGGGAGTCCTTCATCTGCAGTGGATCGACAAGGGCTGAAGTTGATTTTATACATATATATATCAAACGGAAATAGCTGTGTTAGTCCAGTTGCGAAAGTGCAGAATAAATTAGATCTTCAGTATTAGGTGATACCTTTTTTATTTGGACTAACAATTTATGTAATAGGACAAGCTTTCGAGAGGTCTCCACTCTTCCTCAGGTCAGCAATACTGATATACAAAAGTTTCTACGACATTATATATATATAATGCTGAATGGTAGGGAGGGCACTCAGGGTAGGAAGAAATGGATGCACAGGGGTTGCTCTTCATAGAAAAGATAGTTATAGGTCTCTAACTAGCATAAATGAACAAGCAGAGACTTACATACTTCTTTATTCAGTGAAATGAATACATAGAATAGAAACGGAGACAATAGATAACGTACAGTGTTGTAAGAAGAGTCGCTCCTGATACTCAAAGAAGGAAGACTGCAGATATTTCGCAGTTGCAATCGTCAGGGCTAAGTCCTAAGGCAAAATGCTCATTGCTGGAGAATTTCTCTATGCATGTTCTGATCAAATTAAAATGTATTTAAAATAAATATATTTTACAGAGTTCGTGGGACTGCACATTACATTTCATCATATTTGTAAACTATAAACAATTATCAGCAGCTTCAAAGAAGAACATATGACTGATGAATTTGGGGGTACCAATTGAAGCTATTTTGCTTCTTTTAACCTTTACTAAGAAATATGTAATGATTTTCTTTTACAACAATAGACTTTTTAATAAAAAAAAACTTTCTTTAAGGCTAATTTTAAAATGTTACATTATACATACAGTTAACAACTCCCGTTTCAAAGCATTTTTGATGCCCACTAACTTAAAGCAATAGTCCCACTTGTTTTTTTTTTTTTTTTTTAAACCACTCTGTCCTCAGTTCTGGGGATGCCTTGGTTCCTAATATACTTACCAGTGTAGATACCAGAGTTCAATATAAGCGTCACATTTTGCAAGCCAAAAGGAAGCCTTGCTTCCTATTCGACAGCCATTTAAATGCCCTGGGAGAACTCCGATATAATATTGGGAACCGGAGCTGAGGCAGGGGCTGCCGATTTAACACCATCAACAGCAGTGGATTGAAACCATTCTGGTAGCAGAGATATTGAAGTTTCTTAATAAGCTTTTACATACATATGACTTACTTAAACTTACTTAGACTACTTGCTGGCTATGAGCAAACTGCAATACTGTTTGTGAGTGTTCATGGACTAAGTTACCTTGTCACCTCTGCAGTTGTTTAGAGCCATGTTATTCATGGGTAGTTTCCCATCCATCCCGTGTGGCTGATGTTGATGTTGCTGCTCCCTCTGGATTTGTTCTCGCATCTTCCGAGCCTCTTGGATGGCTTTCATCACTGTATCCTGGTCCCCGAACAGGGCAGGTGAATTAAGACTAGAAAGAATATCTAGAGAGAGACAACAAAAAAACAGCGATTTATATTGTTACATATAATCGCAGTATATCCTTTTGTGATATTTCCAGAAAACTTAAGAAACAAATGTTGGTGAAACCATATACTGTGAGCTATATAATTCCATTTACTGAACGAATTAATAATCAAGTTTACTGTATAGAGCAATGATGCTCTGAAATCACTGTCAGGCTTAGTTAGCGGTTTGTATAAAGGGGAAACACAGAGACAGCTTTCAATAAGGTAGAATATGAATTCAGATGTATTCAAATCAATAACGACATTTCACTCACAAATAACTGTAGTAAAAACTCATCAGACTGCTCTCTGAAGAGTAGCCCTCTGTATCTGGCTGATGAAATGTATTTCTAAAATATTTTACCAGGAAGAAACACATTGAGAGTTACCTCTCGTTTTCAAGTATCTCCTGGGCATAGTGTTAAAATGACAAGGTAGCTGACCGCAAAACGTATTGGGAAGACTTCAGAACCCCCTCAACAATCGGCAGTAATACCAAAAGCAACTTGGAGTGCGACCAGCAAGGTATTCTATACCAGCCAAAAAGACTGAACAGGCCATTTTCAGCTGAAAATCCCTATTGAAATCCACGGAGATGTTTTGACGAAACCGTCACGAACGGCCACTTAAGACATATATAAAACTGCCCCAAAGACATGAGTCATGCAGCTGAAGTTTAAACCCCTGTGGCAGTGACCAGGGAGTACCCCGAGGCAGAAGCGAATGACCAATTTTTACGAATTTTAATCAAATGAAATTCTGCACGATGGAAGGTCGTCTTTGAGAATTTCCTTTCTAAAACCAAAGTAATCTTTTTAAGACAGGAAGATTCTGTGTACAGGACTTAACTATTTTATATTTGGACTGGTCCACTCTATTTTAGTCTGTAAAGCGCTATCTTTAGTTATATTTTACTCTCACTGTTTAGGTTTAGTTGTTGTGTAACACAAAAGAAATCTGGTATGTTCTCAAATCCTGGTAAAAATCGCCATATTTATGCAAGTTCCCCACACAACGACAATTGACATTTATTTCGGTAGACTGGCTATTATCTGAGGGGTAAAAATGAAAATCCCATGTGTACTGCTGCTTCACAAGGTAACAGTGGAATAACCCATATCACTTTATGCTTTAACTTTAATATTTCATCAAGTTCCATTCCTATTATTTTCCACAAAAAGAAGCATTTCTATCTAGTGTCCAAAACACACAAAAAAAACACGGGAAGTTGAAGACTTCATATTCTAACAGTAAAATGATACTGAAAAAAAACTGCTATGTAGGCACTATGCTCAAACTAGCAATTTAGGAAAGAGCTGTCAACATAATGAGACATCATATTTAGTTCCTTTAGACCACATGTTGATAGTCAAAGAAGCTTCTTTATTATTAAGGGATAGAATTGTGCTCTCTTGTTGCAGATGAAAAGTTCTGAGATATGGGAGCATTTGCTCATGTTCCTCCTGATATGGGGCATGGTAATGCAGCCTGCCCACCTTCGTACATGTCCTTGCTCATGTTCCTCCTGATATGGGACATGGTAATGTAGCCTGTCCACCTTCGTACATGTCCTTGCTCATGTTCCTCCTGATATGGGGCATGGTAATGCAGCCTGCCCACCTTCGTACATGTCCTTGCTCATGTTCCTCCTGATATGGGGCATGGTAATGTAGCCTGTCCACCTTCGTACATGTCCTTGCTCTCACTGCTCTATTACCGCCAGCAGATTTCAGAAACACACCAATGCTACCCAGGTAGATTCTGATCCCACTCTCCCTTCCTTACAGATGGTAGACTCCTTGGAGCAGGGCCAGTCTTAACCTACTGTTCCAGTGCTAATGTTATGGTCTTCCGACCCTATTGTATGGCGTTGCGGAATATGTTGTTTAATTATAAATACATGATAACAATAATAATACTGGCAGAAAGCTGGAATTGCTCCATTGTTTGTTGTAACTCCACCTAGGGAAAGAAAAATGGCGGTATAAATCACGGAGGTGTGCGAGCCAATAGGAAGCTGCAAAGTCATCCGTTCCGGCTTCCTATTGGACAGCCATTTAAAGCCCAGCGCAAAACCAGACTGTAATGCTGGTACCTTAACCTTGTGGGAATAGGTGTAAAAAAAAAAGTACAATTCAGCTCCAGGGGCCCCCTACGTTCCATACTGTAAAACCAAAATGGTGTCAAAATGGTGGAATTGCTGCTTTAAAAAAGCTAGTTTATTTTGGTGTACAAGCCAGAGAAGGGGGTCATTTATAAACATTGAATACTGTTGGACTTACTACTGTTTGGAAATAGATTGAGCTCTTGTTCGTCCCATTAATTTTATCTAGTCCTTATCTTAGACTTTATTGTTTATAAAAACAACATTGCATGTTTACCATCTTGATTGTCATGTGTTGTTTATACAAGATATACTGTATTATATACAATAGTAGTTGTCTTCGCTTTGTCAGAGCCACAGATTAATTATAATAACCAATTAAAGCATACGTGTCCCAGCAACATAGAGATCGAGTTGTGAATACATTATAACACTTGTTCTACCGTTTACGAGTGTGAGGGTGCATAGGTACAGCCAAGACAAACACTTCCTCTGCCATTTCCTGTACTAGCAGTGGAAGGGAAAATTAAACGTATGCCTTTTATAGGCATTGACCTTGGACTCAAGATATTTACAATTGTATATGCACAGAATGCAATGTGAAATAATAAGATTGAGATATTCACCTCTTCTTAGGCACCCATCTAGGACACAAACGTTTGCACTGCATTCATATTCATATCTAATCTCTGTTGTTTCTGCTTATTGTCAACGCACACAAACATGTCCTTTCCTGACTGTTGCCATGCAATGACAAACAAGTAAACTGAAAGGACATGACAGGTTTGTGCTGTTAGAGAAGAAGCAGGAGGCACTAGCATTATGGAGAAGCCTCAATGCACGCTAGCCTTCCAGCAACATCAATGATATAATTGGTGGTCGCCTCCTACCGTTCAAGGAGAAAGTGATGTGAATCATTTTATTTAACATTCTTTTACCATTTCAAAGCAACATTTGTTTTATTATTTTTAAAAAGGGGGTTGGTAGACTAGATCAGCGGTGCGCAAACTGGGGGGCGCGCACCCCAGGGAGGGCACTAGATTTTATGGGGGGGCGCAGCAGTTATAGCGGTCCCGTGCTCTGCCCCCAGGCATTTAAATTAAATGCCGGGGGACCACGCGAGGCCTCTGAGGCCGAGCTCACGGTGGTGGCGCGGGCGTGCGCTTCCGTGTGCACTCCTGCAGCCCCAGAGATGGGGCACGGCGGTCGGGGGCATGGCGGGGTGAATGCGTCATGGAGCTCGTTCGCCCTCATTGGCTGAACCAGCTGACATGACGCTAACGAAAATTCAGTTTCTGTTGTGGCGGCAAAATGTCGCTGCATCGACGCGTGGAGCGCCGCGCGCACTTGAGGAACTACCTTAGACAATCAGGTAAGAATCCTTGAAGTGCGCACGGACGCAAGCGCGTGCACGTAGCGACGCCGCCACCGTGAGCTCGGTCTAATACACTTATCTTCCCTTCCAGCGACGCGTCATCGTGGTAACCTGGCATCATTGCGAGTTCACGTGACATCAGGTTACCATGGCGACATGACGTCACATGACCCCGCGCATCATTTGACAACGGGGTCGAGCAGGGGGGGGAGGGAGGGGCGAGGTGCCGAAGAGAGCAGGCAGGGGTGCGCACGGGGAAAAGTTTGCACACCCCTGGGCTAGATTAAAAAAGACAACCATCATTGTTAGTGTGACAATAAAACTACAGTAGATTTGATTATTAATAATAACATCTTTCTATATATTTCTGAAAGCGTCATATGTGTCCGTGTCTGTATGTCCCTCCCTGTGTCCCTCCCTGTGTCCCTAGCGGCAATCCCATTGGAGCTTGGGCCAGGCCAATGAGATTGCTCCCTTGGCCCGCCCGCCCCCGCACACCTCTCATTGGCCTGAGGCGGAGTGACGGGCCAAAGGAGAGACGGAGACACACACACACACCTCTTCGTCATCCCCGAGGCCAGCCCCCCCCTCACCCGCAACTCACCTCCCCTCGCGGCGCCCTGCTTGGCCGCGCGGGTGGGGGGTTTAGCGCCGCCGCCGCTCCCATCACCGCACAACCCTCAGGGGCGACGCAGCAGCCCTACCGCCTCCTTCCACCCTCCTCACAGCCGGCAAACCTGCTTGGCGGCGGACTGCGGGACCTGCCAGCGGGAGGAGAAGGGCAGTGGCGGCCGCGGCGGGGACACCTCACCACGTGACTCCCACCTCCCCAAATATTCCACTACGGCCGCCGCGTGAGGTATGGGGGGGGGGTTGGAGGGAATGGCGTGACGCCCGCTATCTTCAAGCCGCCACGTGAGGTATGGGGGGGGGGTTGGAGGGAATGGCGTGCCGCCCGCTATCTTCAAGCCGCCACGTGAGGTATGGGGGGGGGGGGGGGTTGGAGGGAATGGCGTGCCGCCCGCTATCTTCATGCCCCCA
The DNA here is from genome assembly GCF_040206685.1 of Ascaphus truei. Taxonomy (NCBI): domain Eukaryota; kingdom Metazoa; phylum Chordata; class Amphibia; order Anura; family Ascaphidae; genus Ascaphus; species Ascaphus truei. Next base: position 53,190,189 of record NC_134494.1, on the reverse strand, counting down.
AAGCCGCCGCATGTGGGGGGGGGGGGGGTGATGCCGGCCTGAAACTAGCTTCATGCCGCCGCGGGGGGGGGGGGGTAAGATGCAGGGGGGAAATGCAGGCCTGCCCACCCGCTATCTTAAGGCCTCCGTCTGAGGTATGGGGGCTGCGGGGGCCGGGGGTAGTGGGAGATGTCACTAAATAACCCACCCACCCAGTCACTAAATAAAAGTCACTAAATAACCCACACACCCACCCAGTCACTAAATAACCCACCCACCCACCCAGTCACTAAATAACCCACTCACCCAGTCACTAAATAACCCACCCACCCAGTCACTAAATAACAAAGTCACTAAATAACCCACCCACTCACTCACTCACTAAATAACCCACCCAGTCACTAAATAACCCACCCACCCACCCACTCACTAAATAACCCACCCACCCACCCACTCACTAAATAACCCACCCAGTCACTAAATAATACCCAGTCACTAAATAAACCAAAGTCACTCACCCACCCTGTCACTAAATAAAGTCACTAAATAACCCACCCACCCAGTCACTAAATAACCCACCCACCCACCCAGTCACTAAATAAAGTCACTAAATAACCCACCCACCCAGTCACTAAATAAAAGTCACTAAATAAAGTGTAACTAAATAAACCCAGTCACTAAATAAAGTGTCACTAAATAACCCACCCGGTCACCAAATTTACATCCCGGGCAACGCCGGGTATATCACCTGGCTAGTTATTAATATTAATAATAATAAAACAGATGCAGCAAGCCTCACTGTTTCCGGCATGGAGGGCAAGCTGGGTGACTGCGACCGCCCCAGAGGATTATCGCTGTGGGAGGTCCGATCCAGAAGCATGGACCGCCAACAGCGATGACGCGGCCAGCACCATCGCCAGAGCCGCGACTTTTTCGCTTTTTCAGCTGCGGCTCCAGTGAGTGCGAGTCATGAATGCTACATCTGCAATAATAAGTCTTTCTTACATAGCGCTGACAGTGTACGCAGTCCTGTACATATAATTCAGCAGGCACAATGCGCCCCTCATCCCCCCTATTGTTTTAACATGAAAACAATGAGAAGTGTGATTTCCCCATTACCTAGGGACGATCCTCTTCCCAGAACTCCGCCGATGGGGCTGGGGAGGCCACTTTTGTTTGATAGACTCACGGGGCTGGTTTTACTGGCTGGGAAAAGGTTTTGCATTGGTGATGTGGGCGACTTCACGGGCTCAGCTGTCTTCGGTCGGGCTGACAAATTCAGAGGCTGCGCTGCTTCATCCTGCAGGAGTTTAACATAAATAATGATTAAAACAAGACGAATGGAGCACATTATCACTTAAGAAGCTGCAGTTAGTTTACACCTCCGAGACAATGCCACATTCTTTGGCAATAATAACAAAAGAAGCTAATTATCTAAATACTTGAAGAAGACACCAAAGGAAACCTCATTAATTTCTCTGTGTTATGCTTGTATTTACATCAACAGTCGTTGGATCGTTCTTTTTGCCAAATTAAAAATCTGAATTAGCTCACATTACAGCTTCGTTTCCTAATGTGTTTTCTGAGATCTAAATTAACCTAGGGCATTTACAAAGAATGACTTAAACTTTCCGCGAGCTCGGCACTGTTTCCTGTTGTTTAGCTGGCTCTTTTTATTTTGATGGCTCTGAACAAATATAGACAGTGTTTCTTCTAATAAACGAGGGCGTGACATTGTTCTGGGTCAGGGAACGGAGAGCCCTTGTTCTAATATAATAGGAACCTCCTTGGTAATGCAAGGGCTGCATTTTTGCATTTTTTTGCAATACAGAATGTTTCTGGCACCATTGGTGGGAGGGGTATAACTAAATTAACTAATTGTACTATTAGAACAAATCTTTAAAGAAAAATGAATATATATATTTCTTAATATATTTTCGTTCAATGACATTTCATTTCAGGTCAAATTCAGTGTTAAAAAATGATATTGTAGTCTAGTTATATATTTTTTCATTGTGCCCATTCGTGTTTAGATCTTTAATTCCATGTCAGTTTTTTTTTGAGTAGTGGGTACAGAAGAATTAGGGAAATAAACAAATAAATCATTGTTACTAAGAATAAAAGGATAAAAGCATAACTCAAACTCACTGCTGTAGCTGTATCTGGATAGACACAGGTATGCTGGATTTTCTACATTTTCTTATATACAGTAGGACAGTAAATAAAAATACTGTACCACTTGTGAGCACATGCACGTCTCACACAGGTCTGCAACTTTGTCTTTCCCTATTATCGCTTAAAGCAGGGGTGAGCAAAGTTTTTATGCCGAGCCCCCCTTTTCATCCATGACATTTCTCGGCCCCCCCCCCCTGCCTGATGTAATCAAAATCACATGAAAAAAACCTTTATTAAACGGTATACAATGTAAATACAAATATATCTAAATTTCAACAGCTCGCACTTGCAAAATTAGGCTGCGGGCACGCTGCTGCTGAGAGCGGTGACATCACACTCTCACCAAGCATGAGCACAGGGTGTCCTGCATAATTTTGCAAGAACGAGTGGGGGGGAGGGGAGGAGCGTCGTGGATCGGTGCTGTGTGTATGTGTGTGGATGTGTGTGTGTGCATTGACTGCTGCTGAGCGTGCTTCAAAGTCATATTTGTTTGTCTCCCCAAGCGCCAAGCTTGGGAGAGCGTACGTGCACAAAGGCAATCCTCCCTTCCCTCCCCCTCCCTTTTTTATCCTTCCCCTCCATTTTTTCCTTCCCCTCCTTTTTTTCCTTCTTCCATTTGCCTTTTTATTCTCCCTGCTCTTTGGCTTGCTGTCCCCAGTGTCATCCAAACTCCTATCTACATTATTATGGGTTTTTTTTTTCGTTTTCAATGTTTTGTTTTCACTTTTTTATTATTATTTCTGTACATTCATAGTATGAGTGATATAGTGGCAGCCAACCTTTCACTCGCAGAGGATCGCAGCGAAGCAGGTTGCCAGCAGAGGAGAGCAGGAACACAGCACTATTGCAAGGCAGACACTGGAAGGAGGGGCGTTTGACATCACAGCGCTGGGGCATGCTCCTCCCCCATACCTCCGAAGCCCCCGTGCATGCACATACACCATCACGTGGCCGCCACCTGCACTATCCTGTTCGGCCATCTGCGCACATCTTTTTCAGCTGCCCGCCCGCGCACAGCTTCTTGTCCGCCCGCGCACAGCTTTTTTGCCCTCCCGCGCACAGCGTCTGTCAGCCCGCACACACCAGGTTTCGCCGCACGCCACCTGCGCCCCCCCTAAATAATCTTGCGCCCCCTCAAGGGGGCTCGCCCCCCAGTTTGCGCACCGCTGCATTCAATCACAACACACACACAGCACACATACTCAATCACAACACACACTCATATCCCAACACACACACACACACAGACACAACACACACTCAATCACAACCAACACACTTAATCATAAAACAGACACAACACACACACAGGCAACACACAGACACACAATACACACTCAATTACAACCAACACAGACACAAAACACACACAAAACACACAATCACAACCAACACAGACACAGACACAACACACACACAATCACAACACACACTACACACACACACAATCACAACCAACACAGACACAACACACACACACTCATATCACAACCAACACACACAACACTCAAACACAACCAAAACAGACACAACACACACTTTCACCTGTGGCTTTCAGAGGCTACCACATAGAGTCTCAAAGTGATCGATCAGCATTGGGAGACAGAACACAGCCTAAGGATCAATATGATATAAAGCAGGACTCAGGTATATAGCAAGCTCACAAATTTTAAGGAGCACTGGAGAACTGCTGGGGAGGGGGAGGGGGGGAAGGGGGGAAAGGAGGGAAGGGGGGGAAGGGGGGAAAGGAGGGAAGGGGGGGAAGGGGGGAGGAAGGGAGGGGGGCGGAAAGTACATGCATGCTTCTGCTTCAGTCCCTGTAGCTACTGCACACAGGAGGAGTTGTCTGTGTGCAGGGAAGGCCCCGGCCCCGCAGCAAGCACAGAGAAGCAGGGAGCAGAGAAGCAGCAGCATGGAGCTTGGAGCTGCTTGGCCGCCCGTGCACAGCTCTGCCCGCCCCCAGGTTTCACTGCACGCAGCCTGCGCCCCCCCCCCCCCCTAAATAATCTTGCGGCCCACAGTTTGAGCACCACTGGCTTAAAGCAGCAGCTCAAGCAATATCCTGCAGTTCTGTACTATGAGAAAATACTTGTAGCATTTAAAATGTAAAAAAGTTTTAAAGACATTTTTAATGTTTCTAATGTAGGAAGCATTTCCAAAGTGACAGCCCCTTCTGATAGGCTCTGGCTCTTGAGCCCCGCCCTCTCTAGCAGTGCACCAATTGTATCTAGTAACTGCCCAGTCACATAATATTCCAGGACTACTTTGCACAGAGTGCTGTGCAGGAACTGAATTAAATAACCTGGAGCAAGTGATCGATTACAGGAGAACAGATCGATCTGCAGCTTAACTAATCGCTTGTCAGTGTGCAGATTGTATTGCTATATTGAATGGGAAGAATGTATTTATTTTTTTAAACTGCAGCTTTAACATACAATGCTTCCACTACAGCCGGGGATTCTGGGTAATGACATGCAAATGAGCATGACGAACCTTAAATGTGCATACATTTCACACTGCTTAGTCCTTCTAAAACTACTATAGGCCTTCACCAGCCTCAGTAAGATCTTATAAGAACTACTGTGTATTTTTGTTAATAGAGACATATTCATATGTTTGTGTACTCTAGCTTGTTTTATTATACTGTTCTTTACTTTGAAGAACTACAGTATAATAATGTTGTTTAATAGTCTACCCCAAGCGTATACAAAATAACACTAATAGTTTCTATAGCAATACTATTTATAGCATATAGTTATAAGTTGTTGCATTAAGTTAGAAAGTAATAATAATGTGTTCAATATTAAAAGTTGAATTAACGGCATTACTGCTTGCATCCCATTATTTCGCACAATGCAATCAGGGGATTAATGCAGATAAGATATTAATGTATTAATAATATAATACAGTATAATGTTACTTCGATATCTGACCTGTCATGTGTTCTCTTTTTCGAGAAGACAGGATTTTAATACATGATGAGTAATAACAGTAGTAATGGAAAAATATCAGAAACTCTAAGTTCTGTAGGGAAACCCCCAACAATTTGCATATGCCCACTCAGTAATCAAAGTGAGCTAGCCAACAAAGAACGGCATTGGTGTTACTTCAAGCAGATATGTGCTTTAGTTTAAGTTTCAAGGAAAATGTTATTCAGCCAGCAAAGGTTTAGTTTGGTGTAGATCCATTTGGCTCGGGTACGTTTCACATTAGATGTACTGTGCAGTATATACTTAACACTGAATCACTAATGTTTGGAATAACTATACTATGGCAACATTGCTTAAACATTATGCCTACGCTTTTGGAAGTTTTATATTAATGCACATAAGAAAGAAAATGGTCTTTTTTTTAATGAAAAACACTTAAAGGCAATAAATATACGGTAAGGAATGGTGATACATTCCAAATCATTCAAATAATTGATGTCAAACTCCTTCATCCCAAACACAGAGAGAGTACTCTGATTACATGACGATTACTGGTTTCCTTAATGGGAGACGCAGACAAACAATGCTGCTCCATTAGGAAGATTCAACTCAACAACCAAGCAGATAAGGAGAAACTCCCCCCCCCCCTCCCGAAATAGATAATACTATGGATATTTTAGAAGCAAATTGGAACTTGACCCTTCCTCTGCCACGGGGGACGGCACAGTGTGGTAGAAAAGAGACCCAAGGGTTTAAAAGTATTTCAACAGCAGTTCAATAATAAAACACAGGGGTGCAAGCTCAATGTATGGTCCTGCACACTGCTGTCATTAACCAATCAAACAATACATAAAGCAAGCTGCAACACCTCAGCATAAAAGGAAAATATCTGGCATACTCTTTAGGCTCTTTTCAGCGGTTTATCGCGTGATTCCCCTTTTGAATAAACAGCACTAAAAAGAGCATGTACAGTTTTGTAAGATATTTCTTCTTTCTTGCAGCTTGCTTAATATATACTGTATATATATATATATATATATATATATATATATACTGTAAATATATATGTATTACAGGTTTGCATTACCATGTTGTAGTCTCTATATGGTAAAAGCGATAAGAGAGAACAAATGTTTCAAGTTGCAGAAGCAGTTAAATATATTCAGTAACATCAACTTACTATATATGCTGTTTTTTTCCCAAACAAAACCTTCTGTATTCATTAACGTAGGCTTGAACATATTTTGTTGCCATGTTAAAATCCATTAGGAAATTGTCTTAGCATTAAAATTTCTGCCAGATAGTAATTTTGACTGCTGCCTTGCTGTACGTACAGTCATTACATTACCTAGGAAAAATATTTCTCGCCATATTTCTTCCTACTTGAGATTTTAGTTTGGCATATATATGTATCTATATCTTTTTTTATATAGCTCCATCTATGTACACAGCGTGTCACAGCAGTAATACACGTGACATAATAATATAACACATAATGGGAATAAGCGCTCCAGACATAAAAGTAACATTAGAAAAAGGAATCCCTGCCCTGAAGAGCTTACAATCTAAGTGGTAAGTAGGAAGAACTTACAGAGACAGGAAGGTGTTCTGGTAAGTGCGTCTGCAAGGGGTCTGGGTCAGTGCACATGACATGTATAGTATCAGCCAACGGAGCTCTCTGTGCATGACTTCTGTTTCTCTCACTCTCTGCTACTCTTTGCTATAACTGAGACTTGGCTCACTCAGTCTGACTCTGCTCTGGAAGCAGCCCTCTCTTATGGTGGCCTTTGTTTCTCCCACGCTCCGCGCCCTGATGGCAGGGGTGGACGCGTGTGGCTCCTGCTCTCCTCTATCTACCGCTACCGAACCCTTCATATTCCTCCCTCTCTTGCTTTTCCCTCCTTTGAGGCTCACACTGTCCAGCTTTACTCTCTTCTCCCTGTCAATATGGTGGTCATCTGTCACCCACCTACCTCTTCTCATCCCCCTTCTGTCTTTCTCTCTCATATTGAATCCTGGCTCTCTTTCTTTCTCTCCTCAGACTCCCCTATTCTTCTCCTTGGGGACTTCAACTGCCATATTGATGACCCCTCTCTCCCTTGGGCTTCCTGCTTTCTCTCTCTAACCTCTTCTTTTGGCCTTCAACAGTGGACTGCAGCCTGCACCCACAAGGATGGCCACTACCTAGGTTTTCACTAAAAACTTTTCTCTGTCCGATTTCTCCATTTCCCTTTTCCTCTCTCTGACCATCACCTCATCTCATTTTCTCTCTCTCACTTCTCCCCCTCTCCATCTCCATCTAACCCTCATCTCTGCAGAGACCTGCGCGCTATTAACCTACTAGCTTTTGAGTGCACTTTACTCTCCTCCCTCTCCTCTCTCAGCTCTGCTCCAGACCCTGACAACCTGACCAGGAACTACAACTTTGCCCTATCCTCATCTCTTGATCTACATGCCCCGCTTTCTCTCTGCCGTTCCCGCACTTTGAACCCCAGACCTTGGCTAAATTCAAACACGCACACTGCGTTCCTGCACTCGTTCCTCTAAACGCCTCTGGAGGAAATCTCACATTCTTGCAGACTTCCTTCACTACAAAGTTATGCTATCCTGTTTCAACTCTGAACTCTCTCAAGCTAAACAAACCTACTTTTCCTCACTAATCAACACGCACAATTCTAATCCACGCCGACTCTTCTCTGTCTTTGACTCCCTACTCAGACCACCCTCTGCTGCCTGTTTTTCTTCCATCTCACCTCAGGACTTTGCCGACTATTTAAAGGAAAAGGTGGAATCCATACATCAGGCCATCCCTTCTGTACCCTCCTCTCATCCTACACCTCTTCCTAACTCTCCTCCTGCATTCCTTGTCTCTTTATCTGCTGTCAGAGAGGAGGATGCGTTGTTGCTGATCTCCTCTTCTCCCTTTACCACCTGCCCTCTTGACCCCATTCCCTCCCATCTCCTAAAACCTCTTGCTCCTACTATAATCCCTACGCTCACACACATTTCTAACTCCTCCATCTATTCTGGTACCTTTACCTCTTTCTTCAAACATGCAATATGATTACTCAAAAACAGCAAGCTTGACCCTACCTGTCTTTCTAACTATCGACCTGTCTGCCTCCTGTCTTTTGCCTCTAAACTCCTTGAACGTCTTGTATTCTCTTGCTTGCTCCATTTTCTCAACACCTATTCTCTCCTAGACCCTCTACAATCTGGCTTCCGCACTGCTCACTCCACTGATACAGCCCTCACTAAAATAACTAAAGACCTCCATGCTGCCAAAGACAGAGGTCATTATACTCTGCTCATATTACTTGACCTCTCTGCAGCATTTGATACTGTGGACCACCCTCTTCTCCTTCACATTCTCCATACTCTTGGCATTCGTAACAAAGCTCTATCCTGGATCTCATCCTACCTCTCCCATCGTACTTTCAGTGTCTCTTGTGCTAACACCTCCTCCTCCTCTATCGATCTCTCTGTGGGGGTACCCCAGGGCTCTGTTCTGAGACCTCTCCTCTTTTCTCTTTACACACTCTCTCTAGATGACCTAATCACATCCCTTGGGTTCAAATATCACCTCTATGCTGATGACACACAAATTTACTTTTCTACCCCTGACCTTACACCTGCTGTATGGACTAAAGTTTCTGAATGTCTCTCAGCTATATCATCGAGGATGGCCCTCCACCGACTTAAACTTAACATGGCAAAAACAGATTTCCTCTATTTCCTACTGTTGTAAGTACTTTCATTTATTGCTGCCAGAATCAGTAGCAGGTAAAGCGGTGCAACTGCCCAGTGACGAAGAAAACAGACCGGGAACACTCAGATGACTACAAAAGCTTTAATGGTACAAAAGCAACATAGACCCACTCTTACGCGTTTCGCACGACTTAGCGCTGCCAGAATCACTCTACTATTTCCAAAATCTGTCTCAGCGTCTCCCCTGCTGAAATCCCTCTCCTGGCTTCCTATCAAATTCTGTATCACACACTCAATTCTCCTCCTCACTTTTAAAGCTTTACACTCTTCTGCTCCTCCTTACATCTCAGCCCTAATTTCTCGCTATGCACCATCCCGACTCTTGCGTTCTGCTCAAGGATGTCTTCTCTCTACCCCTTTTGTATCTAAAGCCCTCTCCCGCCATAAACCCTTCTCACTGATTGCCCCACACCTCTGGAATTTCCTTTCCCTCAATAACCGACTAGCACCCTCTCTATCTACATTTAAGACCCACCTCAAAACACACCTGCTTAAGGAAGCATATGAGTATCTCCATGGCTGATACTATACACCTCATACATTAACCTTGGCCCTTTGCAGACGCACTTACCAGAACGCCCTCCTACTGTCTCTCTACGTTCTTCCTACCAACAAATTCGATTGTAAGCTCTTCGGAGCAGGGACTCCTTTTCCTAAATGTTACTTTTAAGTCTGAAGCACTTCTCCCCTTTATGTGTTATTTATATTATTTGTTATTTATATTATTGTCACGTATATTACTGCTGTGAAGCGCTATGTACAATAATGGCGCTATATAAATAAAGACATACATACATATGCTTCGTTAAAGAGGTGTGTTTTAAGATGGTTCTTAAAAGGTAGAGAGAGTGCTAGTCGAATATTGAGGGGAAGGGCATTCCAGAGGCGTGGGGCAGAGTGAGAAAAGGGGGAGACATTCTTGAGCAAAACGCAAACTCGGGGCAGATGTATAGCGAGAAATCAGGGCTGAGATATAAGGAGGGGCAGAAGAGTGTAAAGCCTTAAATGACTGGAGAATGTTGTAAGTATTACAGTATTTAATAGAAAGCCATGGGAGGGATTTGAGCAGGCAACAAGCTGAGACAGATTTAGAAGGGAGTAAAGTGATTCTAGCAGCAAAGTTTAAGATAGATTGTAGGGGACAAAGGTGAAAGGCAGGAATGCAGGACAGTAGAAGGTTGCAATAGTCCAGATGGGAGAGAATGAGGACCGCGTTAGAGTTTTAGCAGGAGAGTGGCTGAGGAAAGGATGTATCTTTGCAAAGTTACTGAGGAAAAATCAACAGGTTTTAGCTACATTGTTAATGTGAGAGAATGTGAGGGGTAAAATGTGACACCTACAGTAGGCAGCATGCTTGTTGTACATGTTGTATGATTGTTCTGCAAACAGTAATGGAGAAGGGGCAGTAGGGCCAGGAAGTATGTGGAGCTCAGTCTTTGACATGTTAAGTTTGAGTTGGTGGAGGATCATTCAACGTAACATATAGCTGAGAGACATTCAGAGACTTTGGTCTGTAGAGCATATGTAAGGGGTTGAAAGGTACATTTGTGTGTCATCAGCATACAAATTATATTTAAACCCAAGAGATGTGATAAGATAGTGTCACTTAGGGAGTGTGTGTAAAGAGAAAAGCGACGAGGTGCCAGGGCAGATCCCTGAGCTAAGCCCACAGAAAGATCGAAAGAGGAGGAGGAGGTGTTAGCAAGCAAGATACTGAAAGTATGATGGGAGTGTTAAAAGGAGATCCAGGATAGAGCTCTGTTATGCATACCAAAAGTATAGACAACGTGAAGAAGAGGGTGGTCCAAAATTAATTTGTAGTCTGGGAGAGGCAGCAAAAAGCTCGAGTAATATAAGCGGGTGTAATGACCTTTGGCTTTGGCAGCATGAAGGTCATTAGTTATTTGTGGTGAGGGCTGTTTCAGTGGAGTGAGCAGTGCATAAGCCATATTGTAGAGGATAGAACAGAACAGGAGGAAGAAAATGAAGCTAACAAGAGAATACAAGGCGTTCAAGGCGTTCAAAGGTATAAGGCAGGAGGTAGACATGACGATAGTGAGAAGAGACAGGTAGGATCAATCCTGCTGTTTTGTGTAATAGTTTTACTGTTGCATGCTTGAAGAAGTTGGGAAAAGTAAAAGTAAAAGTTGAGGGAGGAGATGGAAATATATGTGAGTATATGGATTAGAGTGGGAGCAAGAGGTTTGAAGGAGGGAATGTGGTCAAGACAGCAAGTGGTAGAGGTTGAGAAGATCAGCAGTGACACGTTCTACTCTGTGACAGAAGAAAATGAGTCAAAGAAAGCAGGAGGAGAGTTAGGAAGAGGAGGTGTAGAATATGAGGAGGTTATAGAAGAGGGGGTGTCTTGCCAAATGTAATCTACCTTTGTTTTGAAATAGTCAGCACAGCCCTGAGGTGAAGTGGAGGAAGAAAAACAGGTAAAAGACAGTGGTCTCAGTAGAGAGTCAAAGACAAAGAACAGGCGGCGTGGGTTAGACTTGTGAGTGTTGATTAATGATAAAAAGTAGGTTTGTTTAGCCTGTGAGAGGGCAGATTTGTAACAGGATAAAATTAATTTGTAGTCTGAGTATGAGATTTCGTCCAGAGTAGTGAGTGCAGGAGTGGAGCACGGGTGTGTGGCAATGAAGGGTGAGAATGGCAGAGAGAAAGATGGGCATGTAGATCAAGAGATAAGGATAGGGCAGAGTTGTAGTTCATCACCAGGTTTTCAGAGTCTCTAGCGGAGAAAAGAACTGGAGGAACGCAAAGTTGAGTCAAGAGTCAGTATATTAATGGAACACAAGTCTGCAGAAATGAGGGGTAGGTGGAGGTGAAGAGGAGGAGAGCTGAAGGTAAATGAGATGAGGTGGTGGTCAGAGAGAGGAAAGGGAGAAATCATAGAGATAATTTTTTTTGTGCAAACAAGGTCCAGGTAGTGGCCATCCTTGTGGGTGCTGGCTGCAGTCCAATGGTGAAGGACAAAAGAAAAGGTTAGAAAGAGAAACTGGGAAGCCCAAGGGACAGAAGGGTCATCAGTGTAGCAGTTGAAGCCCCTAAGGAGAAGAGAAGGGGAGTCAGAGAGAGAGTAGGAGAGCCAGGATTCAAAGTCAGAAAGAAAGACAGAAGGGGGTGAGTAGATACAATAAATTGTGGGTTAACACAGGGGCGTCCAAACTGGGGGGGCACGAGATTTCTATGGGGGGGTTGCAGAGGCTCCGCTCTCTTCCCCAATGCATTTAAATTAAATGCCGTCACATGACCAACGGCGTCATTTGATGCCCGTCACCATGGCAACGCAGCATCAAATGCCGCCATGCTGTCATGTCACGTGATGTCACATGACCCTGTGGCGTCATTTGGGGGCACAGCTTCAAAAGTCTCCACACCCTTGGGTTAACGGATGGCTGTCTGTTTCCAGCACCAGCCTTATTTTCTTTGTGGAAAGCTACAATACGTTTTCTACATACTCCTTTGATTGATACAGTCTGTTATTTCAGCAACACATTTTGTAAACATTTAATGTCACCTAAAAATACACCTCTAATATAAAAAAATGCAAGAGAGGCAAACAATGAAAGCATGTATTTGCTGTGTTTAATATTTTAAGTAATAATGAAAACAACCAAAATGCCATTATCGTACTCAATGTTTCCTACATAGAAAGTGAAAGTGGAATATAAGTGTGACATAAATAAAGGAATTCAGATAATTAATATAACACCACAATATTAAACTGGAAAGACAATGGGCTTTATGTATCGAGGCACATGTGCACTGATATAGTTGGGTCATAAAAAGTGCAACTACGGGACATATTTCTGGAGTGTATTTCCACTGGCATATTCTGCGCTAAAAATAAAAAAATTAAAAATAAACTTTTGTCACCTTTACGGTAACACAGAAAACCATCCAGACAAGTAGCGCCAACTGCACATTTTTTAAACACATGGACCTAAGCCAACATGCAAATGTAAATGCGCCCTCACTCCTCCCACTTTGTCCATACGTCCTTCATCCAGTCGCAGACGAACATGAAAATGGTGCAACTAAAATGAATACATAGACGCTCCCTGGCGCAGGTACTGTCTTGTTCAGTGTGAGTTGTAAAAAAAATAACGAAATGCGCCCACATCGTCCCATGATACATTGATACATACAGTAGAACCCAATACATTCCTTTCTTTTTTTCAATTGTAAATCCAGTGGGGTAATTTTCAATCCAGTATCTAGACATCTATTCTGCAAATCTCCATTTCCCAATCCCATCTTGTATGGATGGCATTGAGAATATCCCAAAAAGAATAGTTGATGTTCGGTACTTATACTCTCTATAAAGAACTTGCTGATGATGAGACCTGAGGAGGGGGAAGAGGGGGGTACTTAGTACATATTTTTGGCCTTCACTAATTTGTCACTGGGGAAGGGAGAATGTACTGTAATCAGACTTTGTAACAAGCATTACAGAACATATATTCTCACACATATTATTGATGTGAAGTACATGTTGAGAGAAAACTCCTTTGGTATATATGCTGCAGCTGCAAAACAAAATCTATATTTTGGAAGTAATTACCATTAATGATAACAAGACAATATCTAGAAAAATATTTCCGGGTGCTAATCTACAAGACTAGACTGTGGTGTTGATTCCCAAGCAATAGCTGACCATTTTTTCCTACGCCCTCCCATCTAGAAGGTCTAGTGGAGCAACTGAATTTGGCATGTCCACCATTAAGCACATCACTCAACAACACTAAACCGCACCAAAAAGCGCATGTTTAACAGAATCTTATTCCACATATCTTCATGAGGTTTTGCCACAAAACAGAAGCAGATATCACTCAAAATGATTGGGTCTTCCATGAGGATTCGCTTTATTTCCGCTTCCTTAGTAGTGGGATCAGATGCATCGTTTCTAATATGCAGTTGTTGCTAGGAACACAGAACTTGAATATGTTTGTATTCTGTGTATACTTGGGGCTCACTTCAGTCATAAAAGAAAATGGCGTTCGCCAAACGCGAAACATTAAAAAACATATTACATATGTTTCTTGGATGGAGCCGTGCGTGTGCCTGATGGACTTCCTTCTGTTTGTAGAGTAGGATTTGAAGTTTGAACAACATATTATGGTGTTCAAGTGTGCTTACTACGTGCCAGGAAATCTTCCCACACTGGTTATTAAGCTTGGGAGCACAACTGTAAAAACACATTTTATGTTCTTTTACTCTATTAAAATTATTGACGTTTTTTCTATCCTCAGTACAGTGGAACAGGTCTCTGTATCCTTAACAAAACTTTTCTTTGGATGGATTCCACTTTTGTATGTTCCATTCTGTGTCCATCACGAAAATGTACAAATTCAGCACTGGGGTCCACAGTATTTATCTTGATCCTTACTGTAATGCTCAAATGCTGCCTGTGACTGTGAGTGTTCTTACACTTAGCACTGTATGGAGACTCACAATCCTCATTGTGAGCAATGATGCATTCAGCAAATAAAAAGTGTTTGAAACACGTCTCATAACCATATCAATCATCATTTTCCATGGCAACCGTGTTTCTTTAATAAAACATTTGATTTGATTTATTTTGGTAATACTTTAATGCAGTATCTATTTTAACAAAATACAGATGTTATTTATGTGCAGTTACACTGCCATTTTACTGAAGCAATGTATATAGTATATGCATATACACACACACATATATAGCCAAATGTGTCATAGTATGCATTGTACTATATATTGTGGTGCTTAACATTTGCTCTACGTTGTACCTCTTGTGATTATAAGTGTTGTTTGAGGTTGGTACATTGTACATAAAGCATTAGGAGTATTTGTACTTATTGCTGGTATGTATTATGCATCATTACTTTTTCAAATTTAAAAAAAAACATATAAAACTTGAACAAGAACCTGTTATATTTTATGTTTATTTTAAAAGACAAAATGTACAAGTATTGACTGTCCCTGTGGAATTTTACTAAGTTTTTGTTTCCTACTAAAAAACACGTAACATTTAACACTTTTTCTACCTTGCGGGCCCTTCCGGCAGCAAAGGATTTTTTGTAAAAGCTGAAAGCATAAAACTTCCTTCTGCAACATATTTATTGAATTGTACAAAAGTCTCTCAGATCAATGACAGCTGTTATAGAGCCCAAGGTAGATAATATCGTTTTCGAGATTGGGGAAAGAATAGACAATTAAATACTATTTGTGAGACATTCACTTTTCATAAATTCTGCATCCGAATTGGTACAGTATGTATGCATTCATTCATAGTCTATGTCAAAATCAACTGCTCTTATAAATCTCTACAAAACTACAAATTGTAGTAACAGAGGAGGGAGAGGGAGTAGATGGAATGACACCTTTTATTGGACCAACAAGTAGTTGAAATGTTACAAGCTTACGAACCTCTCAGGGTCCTGCATCAGGTTTCCCAGGAGACCCTGAGGTTCAAAAGCTTGTAACATATAAACTACTTGTTGTTCCAATAAAAGGTGTCATTCCACCTACTCCCTCTCCCTCCTCTGTTACTACATGGGGAAAAGGACCAACATGGCGGCCTGCCCTTCTTTGCCATCACAGATTGGTAATTGTAACTGATCTACATTGAAAACTGAAAAGCAGGGTTCAAATAAAAGCAGAAATTGTGAGTTACTGTGGGTCACAGGATTCAAAGCCCTCAAGCAACACCATACACCCTCCTGCAGTAATACGCATTCCTCTGTAAGAAATGTCACTGGAAGTCTCCTATTCCAATGCCAGTGTCATTAAGGGAATTCTAACAACATTTTCCAAATATGAAAATGCGTTTTTAATTTGTAATTATTTTAATGTTTCACGGTGAAGCTGAGCTACCAAATAGGTTATTTAACGTTAGTACATTGCTTTCCTGCCAATGCATAAAATACTGTGGGAACAACAGTAATAGCATAGTAACAAAGTATGTTAGAGTATGTTAAAATCTAATTTGGGCATCATAAACAGTTGTTGAATGTTTGTAATTAAAAAGAAATGCCTTGCTTCTTTATTGATCATATTGGATTCTTGGAAGTCTGTATCAACAGTATGTTTGCAGTTACATTGATGCTTACAGAGTCATTCAGAATCAAAATCCTTCTCCCACACTTTGCTTAGCTTATGTGAGTGAACAAGTTAGAGAATGGTTATGAGAGAGGGACAGATAAAAAGGAGTTATATGACTCACAAACAGTAAAAGGATGTATTATGTTTTGTATATCTCTAAACCCTTTTTAGCCCTTCTCAGTCCAAAATATTTTGCCATCCCTCATATGGTAGCTCTACTGTAAAAGACCTGTAGCACGTGAGAAATCTGATTATCAAACTACACACGATCCAGGCAGATGCAAGCAGACAGAATAAGAAAAAGTTTAACCTAAGTCCAGTTTGTGGAGCTTGATACAGAGATACAATGTTGTTTTTGTACATTCTTACCTTAACCTGTGCAATGGGGCTGGTCCCTCTCTTCTCACTTTTCATTCCAGTAGGGGACAGGCATCCTGCTGTGTTTGGTGGCTGTGGGGTGGGTGGCATCTTGGTTCCAGGTGACACTTGCATGCTGGCTAACTGGGCGGCGTAGAGTTGCTGTGAATATGAGATGTAAGATTGATAAAGATATTTATACGGCAACGTCCATTTAGTTTGAAAACTGATGTTATAGTTACTTTCCGATATAACAATTGTCACGCCTATTTTTGCACTGTGTGGTTTGAGTCCTTCCTGTTCGTAACTTTAGAGCCTAAATGAATTAGTATTGACAACTAAGTGTGAAATGAGAAAGGGTCCTTGGTCTTTTGTACAAAGTATAATGCATTTTAGTTTCAGGTGTAGTATGTGGTATACAACTGAAAAAAGATGCTAGGGGCATACAAGGTATGCTCCTAACAGAGAACTCCCTTGTAGCACACCACATATTGAAACATAACATTCACTAAATAAAGTTAAAACATACATCACTGTATAAACTTCAAAACAGTAATTAACAAATGTTTAAAGGGTGAGGTGATGCTGTAATGCAAAATCAGAAAGTAATCAAGCTCAGAATCATTAATAAAGCTGAGTATAATGGAAAGCGGAGTCCTGAGATTTTAATATGTATACAACATAACCACACTGGGAGGTGATAGGCTGCGGGTAAATATGTGGATATGTATGTGTAAGGAATCCGCTCCGCGGTTTACTGGTTGCTTTACCGTGCAGACTTGTGCAGTCCTGGAGCACCTCTCCTGATGTTTGCTGCAGCCTGGATTCACTCACCAAAGCAATACGCACTCCCTCTGGTATCTATTGCACCTGTGCAGCCTTTCATTGCAAACTATACTTGCATTCACTCATTAGGGGCAGTACCTTCACACCCCCGCCGGGGATTGGCCCGCTGGCCTTTAAGTATTGCTTGCCCATAATGCTCCTTGCCGAGCATAGTCCTAACTGGATGTCATCTGTTTTGCCACAAGCTCTCGCTTGTTCCCCTTTGCTGATACCAGGTCACGCCCTGCGTCCTTCAGCTTCCTTCAAGCCGCTTGTTCTCCCATGCTGATTCCAGGTTACGTCCTGCATCCTTCAGCTCTCTTCAAGCCGCTTGTTTCCTTGTGCTGATACGGAGGTATTCCCTGCGTCCTTCAGCTTCTGTTCCCCTGTGCTGAAGCAGAGGTTTCGTCCCTGCGTCCTTCAGCCTCCTGGATTCCTGCACTAAGTAGAGGTTCGTCCCTGCGTTCTGCAGTCTCCTGGATTCCTGCACTGAAGCGGAGGTTTCCCTGTATCTACAGCTTCCTGGTTCCTGGGGCCTACTCTTTCCCTAATATAGAGAGGCCGTGTCCTGGTTCCTGCGCTGAAACAGTGGATTCCCTTGCCCGCTCAGGACTTTTGCGTTGTAGCACTGGTGCACCCGTACAGCAAGACGGTGTGCTATTCTGGTCTGCCTACCATCTCCTGTGACCAGCACCATGGGCCATGGTCGTCGCTCGCGCAAAGGCCAACCCCGCGCTCCTAAGCTGAAGCGGGTCTCTCCTATCTCCTTGTTGCCAAACTCCTGCATGGACAATGTTTATCCTGACGTCTCCTGTTCTGACCCTGGCTTGTACAACGACGACGCTGTCTTCTCCAATCCTGATCCTGCGACATACGACTACGAACTGCGCAACCCGGATCAGCCTGCGCGGTCTCAGGTCGGTGCTTTTACAACCCCACCTCAGCCTCGCGGTCCGACCCTGGTTTGTGGCGAGCAGAACCTTGACAGTATGTATGTATATATGTATATCCTTATTTATATAGCGCCATTAAATGTACATAGCACTTCACAGCAGTAATACACGTGACATAATCATACAATAAACAAGTAATACAAATAACACATAATGGGAAGAAGTGCTTCAGAGATAAAAGTGACATTTAGGAAAAGTAGTCCCTGCCCCGAAGAGCTTACAATCTAATTGGCAAGTAGGAAGAACGTACAGAGACAGTAGGGGGGTGTTCTGGTAAGTGCATCTGCAAGGGGCCAAGGTCGATGTATGAGGTGTAAAGTATCAGCCACGGAGCTACTCATATGTTTCGTTAAGGAGGTGTGTTTTAAGGTGGGTCTTAAAGGTGGATATTTAAGGCTATAGGCAGTATAGGCTAGGACAGGGGTGCACAAACTGAGGGGCATACCCTGGATTTTCAAGGGGGCACAGTGGTTAAATTAAATGCCGGGGGAGGCGTGAAGCGTCTGTAACTTCTCTTACCTGCTCTCAGCCGGCTCTTGGTGCCACATCGACATGATGATGCAGCGTCGGGGGTCAAATGGCAATGCGTTGCCATGGCAATGCGACGTCGCATGACGTTGTGATTTCATATAACGCCGCTAAAGCCAGAGAACAGGTAAGGCGGCGAGGCGCAAGCAGGGAGGGAGAGCAGATAGAGGGGAAAGAACAGAAATGTTTGTGCACCCCTGGGCTAGGATAGAATTGGGAAATAATACCACAATATGGAAAAAGAAACAAATTTGCCTATAGTAACACTCTCTGATTTGTAGTACAGTAGGACTCCGCTCATACAGCGTTTCCCAATGTATACCCATATTCATTAGGTTTGGCGCTTGTTCCGTTTTTTAGGCTATTTTCGGCATGATGCGCTCAGCAGCTGAGTGTCCGGCTGTCACTAAGCAACAGTTTTAGCGCGTGCGCAACTCCTTGTCAGGTGCCATTTGTCAGCAAAACAGTCGCAGTTTACAGCTCTGCACCTCTGTTTTCAAAGTTACAATACAGTACAGTAGGGCCCCGCTTTACGGCGATATCCGCTTTACGGCGGCGGCCTGGAACGGAACTCGCTCCATGAGCGGGGCCCTGCTGTATAAGCAAAGAGTGTCACAGTCACTGAAATTGACACAAATGGTGAACACAGTAGCAGCCTGCATACAATGTAGCAACAGTGAAGGGCCCGGTGCTAGATGTGGAAACAGACAGCTAAAATGGCTGAGGCATGGAAGTCCCTTGTGATAGAGGGAGAGTGCTAGGCAAATAAGCGAGTAGCAAACCCTAACCCTAATATGCCCTGCCCCTACCATAACTCTAATATGCCCTGCCCCTACCCTAACCCTAATATGCCCTGCCCCTACCATAACCCTAATATGCCCTGCCCCTACCCTAACCCTAATATGCCCTGCCCCTACCATAACTCTAATATGCCCTGCCCCTACCATAACTCTAATATGCCCTGCCCCTACCCTAACCCTAATATGCCCTGCCCCTACCATAACTCTAATATGCCCTGCCCCTACCCTAACCCTAATATGCCCTGCCCCTACCATAACTCTAATATGCCCTGCCCCTACCCTAACCCTAATATGCCCTGCCCCTACCCTAATATGCCCTGCCCCTACCATAACCCTAATATGCCCTGCCCCTACCCTAACCCTAATATGCCCTGCCCCTACCCTAACTCTAATATGCCCTGCCCCTACCCTAACCCTAATATGCCCTGCCCCTACCCTAACCCTAATATGCCCTGCCCCTACCCTAACCCTAATATGCCCTGCCCCTACCCTAACCCTAATATGCCCTGCCCCTACCCTAACCCTAATATGCCCTGCCCCTACCATAACTCTAATATGCCCTGCCCCTACCCTAACCCTAATATGCCCTGCCCCTACCCTAACCCTAATATGCCCTGCCCCTACCATAACCTTAATATGCCCTGCCCCTACCCTAACCCTAATATGCCCTGCCCCTACCCTAACTCTAATATGCCCTGCCCCTACCCTAACCCTAATATGCCCTGCCCCTACCCTAACCCTAATATGCCCTGCCCCTACCCTAACCCTAATATGCCCTGCCCCTACCCTAACCCTAATATGCCCTGCCCCTACCCTAACCCTAATATGCCCTGCCCCTACCATAACTCTAATATGCCCTGCCCCTGACGAATTTCTCTCACAGGAGGGAAACATACGTCGGGTTCCTAGCAATATAAGGGAAATATATAGTAAAAATAAAGCACAATATGTAGTAATACTAGTATATTATTATGGGAGGCCTTTCTCCTAGAATATTGGCACAGGAGACCATTGTGGTTTGCTCGAGGTTGCACTGAAGTAATAATAATGGGTTTTAGACCAGAATCTCTAATTTCACACATGCTTTTTATCTATTAGACGGATCCTCCTCCCTTTGGATAAAGTATCATACATCTACTCCCTATCTATTAAGGTACCTTGAGATTAAGATTAAGATCCTAGATGCGACAAAATCTAAAACCCCAATCATTAAACTGCATTAGATGCAAAATGATGCAGACAGGTGAATGATCAGAAATGGGACAGATCTTTTGACGAGCATTGCGTTATTACTAAAAAGCAGGTGGCTCGTGTTCAGGTTTGAGCATTACTATCTTTCTGATGGACAAATGAAAAAGAAAATTGCAGCAATCAAAAGCAGACCTTTCGCCACATGTAATTATGTGAAAGCTTAATAAAGACTAATTTGCAAGGACCAGATGTGCTTATGTCATTACTGTTGCTTTCTTTGGAACATTCTTCTGGTGTAAAAGGCCTCTAAAGAAATGTAACTTACACAATGCTGCATGTTCAGAGACTCCGTGGCTAGACAAATACATGGCTAAGCGGCAGGCCAAAGACGGAGTGAGTAATGAAAATTGACAGTTCTGCGATTATTGAGATGTCTTTTCACCTATTAGAACTTTCAGCAAAACACTGCAAGATGTCCCCAGCCCATATTGGAAGGACAGTTGTACAGGTCAGAATAGAATATCAGGATAGCATATGCAGGGGGGAGATCACCTAATGGAGGTGGCTATTGAAGTAATTGCTGAAATTGTGTAAATCTATAAAGGGCGTCATTGTATTATTGCTGTGCAGCTGTCATAATATGCCATGTCTATCCGATGCAACACGGGTCAAACATGTTACTATTTTCAGGCCCTGTAAATCAGCGGAAAACTGTGTAGAAACCTAAACTAAACGTTATGGGAGGCATGTTTATTTATATATAAACTGATGCAAATTTCAGAATTGTGCACTCTGTCTGCGTCACTCTCTGCTTCTCCAAAAATAACTAACTGCACTTGCTCCTCAGGGAGAGAAAAGTGTGTATGTTAAAATATGATGTGATGAGGGAAACCCTTCGTTAAAGTACATCACACCAGTCATTATGAGTCATCATTCAAGTTTTTTCTCTAATAACGGCAAAACCATGTCATTCAGGTCATTAATAAAGCACACATGCTTATTTCCTGCTGTTTAATAACAAATATTTTCTGAGCTGAAATTACTCTGGAAACCAGCATCTCTATACTTATTTTGGGTATCATATTTTGTTTTCAACATGCTTTTATTTATTTATTTAAAAGGCATATGTAAATATATAAAATATGTATATACACTATAAATATATAATTAAATACACACACACACACATATATATATATATATACACACACACACACACACACACAGACATTTGTGAATTAAATGAATAGATAATGTGATGTATAGGGACATACAGGTCTAGCAAGCTCAAAATCTACTCTCTCTCTCTCTCTCTCTCTCTCTCTCTCTCTCTCTCTCTCTCTCTCTCTCTATATATATATATATATATACGTATATATATATATATATATATATATATACAGTGTTCGACAAACCTATACATTTGCTCGCCCCGGGCGAGTGGATTTAACCCCCGGGCGAGTAAATATTGGCCCAAGCAGCACACGTTTGGTACTAGGTGGCGAGTAGATTTTTTTGTGTGGCGAGTAGATTTTTTGGTGATTTGTCAACCACTGTATATATATATATATATATATATATATATATATATATATATATATATATATAGTCATTTGTAGTGCTACTGGGTTGTGACCAAAATGTATACAAGTAGAAGCAAAAAAGCTCCAATGCCACATCCAATGACAAATTATTGGGTACATTAGTATGTATTTTATATATATATTCATACTTCATAAATATGGGTAATTTAGTTCAATACTTTGGCCAACATATTTTACTCCATATACATGAAGTATGAATATAATTTTGTCTCTTAATGTGATGTATACAAACAATTGGTGTCACCAGTTTTTTCAGGAGGCTTCTTTCTTCAATAACAAGAAAAGAAGGTTTTAAACGGCAGCATGCAGTGTTTGAAATGTTTCCCACTGAAATAATGTCCTTACACTGTCTTCAAAATGTGAATAAAATCCCCCTTTATGTACAAGAAGCATAAATGTCCTAATCCAATCTTAAATTATTTTTTTTATGAAATACACCCAATTTTAATACATGTAGGTCCTTTTTACTGGGCATGGGAAGAGTAAAATGCGCTCTAGCACTCAGCAATACACAAGGTTTCCCTCATAATACGACAGTAAATATCAGATCATTTCAAGCATCAGAATCAAAACTTCCCTGTACAATACATTTTGTGCTCTGAGCTTTGTATATGTAAAACTTCTTTTTTTTTTCTTCGCTCCTTTGGTTTTAATGTCCTAAAACTATCGCTTTGAGGAATATTTTTTTTCCTGTTAAGTAAAAGAAAAAGAAACCTTCGGAGACCTAGTTAAGAACCCTTATTTGCCACTGTTCTAAATAAAATATGCAAATCTGTAATACTTTATTTATAGAGCTGAAGGTTCAGCGATCGAGACAATGAGTAATTGGGTTTTCAGAAGAGAGAAACCCAAAGAGGTGATTCTAAGGGCAATTGAACATTTGCATTATAGGAGTTTATGTGGTAGTTTAACTATGCTAGAATGCTACAAGCCGGCATGGTTACGTAAAGATCCCTGCACTATCCACACTATGATGCCCCTTTGTAATGATTTAATAAAGGAAGAGGAGTGTGTGTGATGAAATCGCCGTTTTACTTGCGACGAAACGCGGAAGGGTGCTAGCGCTATGAGCAGCACCAGAAACCTTTCCTCTGTGTCCTTGCTGTATTGGAGGGGAGCTGTTGTGCTGCGGAACAAAGAAAGCATGTACCGTTTTAACCGGGGAGCCGTGGAGTGGACACACATCACGGAGGTGCCCGGCTGTAGGAATGGAAGAGATTGATTTGCACGCAGCCACGAGACTCTAGCTCCATACCAGCAGTTACACAACGAGTCACTGGTGCCTTATCCGATGTGCATGTCCTACCTCATTGCTGTGAGTGAACTAATCATGTTAAATAAAAACCTTTACTATTTACACTATGGAGCCTGCGCTGTCCCTTTTTGTTTTATATATATATATATACACACATTTATATATGAGTAACAGGATACAAGTGGGTTTTTCCCAAAGACGCTTTACATAAAGGGGATTTCAGAGGGTTGTGTTTACCAGTTGATGAAATATTGCGGACGTACCCAAGAATCAAAGGTAAGTTAAATGAAATTGGCAGTTTGGGCAGCATAGCCATGTGACAGGCCCAGAGGCAAATCAGTGCTTCTGTCGGTGGTGCCTGCCAAGGAACCAGATGCCGTTACTTAAAAATATCTTCTGCATCTGTGTGTTTTCGGAGAGTCAACCATTAAGAACCGATCTGTACTAGACTTGTTTCATAAGTGCATCAAGGCAAATCAATAAGAGTGACTTATTTCAAGGGTTAAAGGCAGTTTCCTTATCTTAAGCTACTTTCTTTGGCCAATGTGCTGCGATGCAGTCTGCCGCTTGCTCTGGCAAAATGTACGTTTCATTCATTCATTTAAATCAATTTGAAAACACTGTCAGAGTTATGCAGGGCTGAAATATTATGTGTACACCAGATCAGGTTTGTCAACAAAGTGAATCATTCTAAATAAATAACTAGAACACAGAAATAAACCTATGGTTTAAAACTGCAATCCATGATAATAGAAAAACTTTAAAGGTATTTAAAGGTTCATTTTGCACACAAACTGCCTTAGTATATAGCGCCCTTTATGTCTCTAAGGCTAAGACCATGCTGCTGCAGACCTTGCGGCGCTGTCCGCGCATGGCGCGATTAGTTTGCCTTAAGGCATTGTTCACGCCCATAGACCGCGCGACAGAAGGAGGGGGCGCGCATCGCGCGAGGAATCAGTGGAAACTGATTTCCCGGCGCGACGGGCAGGTCACGTGAGCGGTTCACACAATGAGGGCGAACCAGGTCCATGACGTCACTGTTACGCCCCTAGACACGCCTCCCGGCGGCACCTCTAGCATGTCCAAAAAACGCACACCCGCTTCACGCGGGTGACGTCACGGATGCGCACGCCTCCGCACAGACGAAGGCAGAATGGACCTGCCCTAAGTGGAAATGTTAGGACAGTATCTAAACTAGCCATCTCGGTTAGGCCATTGAGGCCTACATTTAGATGATAAGCTCATACGAACAAAGACTTAATTATCTATTGTATCCATTTGTTATTTTTTACATTCCAGCATGTTACTAACCACTTTAGAGCTTTGGAGTGTGTGATGCCTTACAAAAAATATACTAAATACTAATAATGTCTATTTAATTTTTTTTTTAAATGAATATGTTTTGTATTTGTATTTTTTATTTGGAATATTTTTAGGCTATTTTTTATATTCCTGCACGTCCCTCCCCCATGTTGTTTTTGTAGTGTGCGATGCCTTACAAAGAAATATCCCAATGACTAATAATACAATTTAATGTTTTAAAACATATAGAAGTGTTTATTGAGCATATGATTAACAAGCACATTGTGTTTTAAACTAATTTTTTTTTTCCCCTACCATTTTTGCTTTTTAACTGACCGTTTTGACTTTCCATTCCTGGAATGTGTCAACCAGTCCACAGCTGTGGAGGGTGAAGAAGGGACTTTAAAATGCTGTGTGTGTGTCAGGACTTTCTCGTCTGCTAATAAAGCCAGCAGTCTGCTGGACAGATGTGAAATAAGTCAGTGGTAAAGATCCCGACCTCTTCTGGGGAACATTTTATTATTCCGGAAAGAGACATAATTGCAGAGCATTAACAATTAGTGGCAGTGTGTCTACTTCTTTACACATTTTAATTTCTTGTCTCTGCCTTTGTGACAAACAGGTCTTTTATTTCCTTTAATTTTCTTCTAGTAGCTCAAACAATCATCTAGAAGTGTCCTTCTGTATAATCAAAGTCAGCAAAGTTATACGAAAATATCAATATGTTATGCAAGAAAATGTTATTTTAGATTTTCTTTAAGGCAAAGGAGATTTTTTTTATATATATATATATATATATATATATATATATATATAAAGAGAGAGAGAGAGAGAATAACTGTATACATGCAAATATGCCAATGAGACATCCTCATAAATAAACTCATTGCATTCTCAATAGTGTATGTAACTATATAAACAAAGTGTGTTCAGCTACTCAAAGCATGTACTGTATAGAATATCACAGCTATGACTGCATTACTACGAGTACTAGTTCACGGATAGTCTTTTGAGACATTCATGCAATCACATTTAGTGCCACAATTATATTTCTGCAGCTTGGGAAAGGGAACACATATACAGTACTAACTAGACCATTACAGGTGGGTAAGCTGAGGTACAGTGATAAAAAAAACTTAATGTAATGCAATAAAAATCTGGTATTTAAATTTAATATTAACACCTACACCACATCAGAGAGAGAGAGAGTGTGTGTGCGTGTGCGTGTGCGTGTGCGTGTGCGTGTGCGTGTGTGTGTGCGTGTGTGTGTGTATCATACATACCCACTATGATATCAAAGAAAGCTTTGAATATAAAGTATTAATGTGCATTATATGAATTGTAAATTCATTTGAAATATTTACAATAAATGCTGCTGCACAAGTCTGACACACAAGTAATGTTTCATTTGAAAGAGAATAAACTATTCCACCAACAAACACAACAGCTTGTGATATTCAAATCACACTTCCTTTCGGTCTTCTGATGCGAGCCTGTATATGATCATACCCTGTAATGCCGCGGAAGTGCCCTTAAAAGCCACATAGAATAAAGAGACTTTTCTGCTATGGCAGAACAGAGCAGAGGCTCGGGCCAAAAGCTGACCATGGGAACAAAGCTGCAGCAAGAGAGCATCTATTCTGCAGCAAGAGAGCATCTATTCTGCAGCAAGAGAGCATCTATTCTGCAGCAAGAGAGCATCTATTCTGCAGCAAGAGAGCATCTATTCTGCAGCAAGAGAGCATCTATTCTGCAGCAAGCTATTCCCTAGTGGAGGCTTCAATTAGAAGTCATGGCAAAAAATAAAAACAAACCTCTTCTACTTGGCTGCTGTGTTTCACCTCATTTCACTCATTTTTTAACAGACTGACTGTTGCTCTGCTGAGAATATGATGCTAAGCCACTTTTCCTGTACAGTTTTCGAACTGGACCTCAGAGAAAGGATTTGATACAATTCAGTGACTGAGGTAATACCTTTGTCCATTTGAGCATTAAATGACCCATTGAAATACAGCTTAGTTGGAAGGAATTTCAGTAAACAGCACTTTCCCGGGGGTTTCCCCCCCTTCTTCTCCCAGCAGATCACAGAACGGCTTGGAAAATGCCGTTCCATCACTTCTGTGGTCAGACGTTTAAATCAGTGCTAATTAAACGGAGCCCCCTACAATACGGGAGCTAAACAAGAGCAACAAACTCTTCATCTTTAATATTTATACAAGTCATTGCACTACAAGTCTTTCCTGTTTATTTAATCTCTGCAGTACTGTAGGGGCCTGCAACACATTGCAAAGCAAAGAAAGGATTTCTATTGTCTAATGGCAATGTAAATGAGGAATTCTTGTCCTTATTCCCCCGATAATTGTGATTTTCTGCGTTGACTTTTTCAGTGCAATAACTGTACCAACAATTACACGTGCATTTTACTCAGCATCAGGTTCTGTGCATTTGTGTTGTTGTTTTAATCTGCTTTTTTAAATTAAATCCGGTATACAGTTTAATAAACTTAAAGCATCACTACTTTCCCCCTTTATCATTTCTTATTTGTATATGTAGAGCATGTGACAATGTATAATTCTACATTCTTCCCTAAGCTGGCAATTGTTTGGTGCTCCTGTAAAAATCCTGATTGTGTGCCTAACATAATGGCCGCCTTTCAGTTTGAATCAATCCTTCAGTCAGTATAACTCTGCAGCTACTGTGTAATGTATCCTTATATTACTAAGGTAACATTATCTATTGTTACAGTTTACAGCTCAAACTGCTAGGAATATTGGCGACAAATTATTCCAAACAGGAAAGTGTTACAAAGATCTTGCACTGCTGGGGAGATGGGATAAAACCTTCTACAGAAATCAAAGGATGCTTTAAAACTCATTAAAAATGGCATTAACTGTTGAATAATTTAAAAAAGTCACTTATTTAATACTACAGAACTGATTTTTTTTTTTTTTTAGTCAAAACCTGTAAGATTTCACATGTTTTGCTGCTTCAATACTGTAACTAAATAACTTATGTGGCTCTTTTGGCCTTGCAATGCTTTGCAACCTTATTAGAAAGAAAGGGGTCAATGTAAAAGGAAGCTGTTGAATACTTCATAATTAGCCTTGTCTATGCGAACACAATTTATTGTAAATAGCCTATCTTGACTGTCTTTTATCCCAAGATTCCTTGCAAGAAAGCAGCCGAGCGATAATTCAGTATTTTTACTGCTTCAGTGCACTAATCACTTAAAGAGTAGCAAAGACCCTATGCTCGCTGCCACAAGGCTCCTACAGCCTCCTGGCTTGAGGCAAGCTCCCCGACCCAGCAGCATCCAGATGTCAAGAGCAATATCCAGGTCCTGATGCAGCACGCAGCTCCGTTCCAGTATGGTTTAACATCTGTTTCATCTGCTGGCATGCAACCTGCTGGATACAGCGAGTCTGCAGCACAGACTCAGAACTGTACAGCTCCGCTCTGAGGTTCCACTGTAAAAATGCACATTTGGATGCTATCAATTAATGCTGTCATTTTGTCCCGTTCAGTGAATTACCTGCATCCAAACAGCTCCTTAACAGTCATTAGGGTTATTGGCTAAGTGAAGGGTTTGTTCTTCACAGAGCAGTGCATCTTTCTTCATCAATGTGAAATGATTACTGCATGATTCTAAACAACAGAGCTGTATAGAGACA
Organism: Ascaphus truei; assembly: GCF_040206685.1. NCBI lineage: Eukaryota > Metazoa > Chordata > Amphibia > Anura > Ascaphidae > Ascaphus > Ascaphus truei. The sequence continues at coordinate 53,161,759 of NC_134494.1, read as the reverse complement.
AATGATCACTAAGGAGAGGCCTGATCTGGTTCTGTTGCTGGCATAGAAAATAGATGGTTATTAATGTGGAATGATTACTGGGAGTGAATAGCAACCGTATATTTTTTTAGAGCTTGTGATCTTTTCCAAGTAAATATACTGTACCACAGGAACAGCCAAAGGAGAAATATAACATCCAACAAGCGCCCCATGTTACTTAAAGAGCAACAAGTTTTGCAAACATGGCCCAGTTTGCCTCACTGTTACAGGTAAAAGCTGCTTACCACTGGGAACAGCCGCCAACACAGTAAATTACCTCCCGTTGTTTGCTTAACACACAACCACACACATTTCCCAATGCAGTTCAACAAGTCCCCTCAAATGTCTGTATGAAGATACACAGATGATTCGTACAACATTGCAATGCGGTCGATGCAGTGAAGAACTTGACATTATTTCCCCTCTGACGTTTTCCTGAAATACCCCTTTTTAGGTGAACGTTAACAGGTCTGTATGACAACAATGTCACTTTGACAATTAAAAGAGGGGGTTGGGGCCATGTCTACCAAGCGCTGCTGTTACACGAGACTGGCCCTTTCGACCATTCACCTGAAAGGGCTTTTTACATGTCTCCCAGATCCGAAAGGTATCGTATGGAATAGCACCGAGCGATAAATAGTTGCCGTCAGTTTTAGAAGACAGTTATCATTTTAGTACAGGTTTCTTGAAACCACAGGATTCCTGGAGATCTTTTCTAAGCAGGATCTCAGATTTCCACAAATCCTGTTGTTACTGGCTTTCAAGATCTCAAACACGTATTCTTCAGGTGCCAAAAATAAGAGAGAGGGAGTTTGTATGCTACCTTAGAAGAACAACAACCACATTAGTTTTAATGAAAGGTTGCACCCTTCCAAGAACGAGATCATTACAACACACAATGCATACAATAACTGCTAACTAAAAGAGGAAATTAGGTTTGCCATGCCAAGGAAACAAGTCACAAGGAAGCAACAGCAAATTGGTTACCTCAACAAAAAAAAAGTGTGTGAGAGAGAGAGAGAGAGAGAGAGAGAGAGAGAGAGAGTTTACTGCTACAGAATAGATGGTGTTTTTTTTTCTTGTCTGAGAAGTCTAAAATAGCTCACGAAAACCCTGCAGAGTGGAGCATTATCACTATATGCTAAGGACGATGCATGTTCAATCATGTACAAGTCCATTAAAGCAGGAATACAAGAAGCCAGAAACAGTTGGCCAGCCACTCTACATGATGCCAACTGCTCTAAATTGTTTTTCTCTTACACATCCTATGATAACCACCTAGCGCAGACTGTATGATAGAATTTAGGTAAACTACTACCAATTATAATAAGTAGCAAAGGCTGCACAATTGCACTCTTACTGTGATCCAATGGAAAGTAACCGAGACAGAATGTACCACCAACCTAATGATAATCATTTCAAGGAAGGGTGAAAGCCACAGGGTAACATTTAAGGTTACTTTTTTCTGTCATCTGCCTGCCAGAGGCACACTTGGGGTGTCCCAAATAAATCATTGTGGTGTAATAACGGGCAGCAAAAGACCACCAAGGAGGCTTGTTTTTAGCTGTTGTCATATGGCAATTTGTTTCTAGATTTAGTCTGACATACATTGTACTGATTCTACTAATAAAAAAAGATTTTACCATTTACGGGTCTATGTATCAAGTACTAAAAAGTAGCACAAAGGTTTTTGTTTTTTTTGTCCCCAGTGACTCTGAAAAATACTTGCGATAGGCAGCATCTATGATGTAATAATCTTATTTTCACCAGCTTCATGCAGGTCTGCAACAAGATGGGAGATTTATGGAACAAGGGGTAGGAGCTTAGGGCAAAGTTACATTTGAACCTTGGCAGAGGTATATTTATGAAGAAATGTGTAGCTTTCGCACTTTATTTGAAAATTCTTTGCGCTGGATTTCTCCATGGTGTAAATAGTGATTTTGGCAATATGTATGCGCCAAATTTTACAACAGTGTAAATATTTGTAACAAATATGTTTTAGATGCAAATATTTCAACACAGGCCTACTACTAGTGCTACATACACTGGTACCTTAGTGTTGGAATGTAAGGAGCATCTGGGAGATCATGCTGTACCCAATCTACGTCTTACCTCCTGCACACAACAACCCAACAAAATAATGGAAATGAATATGAAACGTTTACTCAAAACAAAGAACGATTAAATGTGCACAAACTATAAAAACACAGCAGTCACCAGGTCTATCTGTTTTTCAAACGTCCTAATATTCTGTTCAAAAAGTCTAAAGACCTAAAACGGAGCCAGAGTCCTAACAGCAGCGCCCCCTTTTATTTGTACTATCCAAGTATACAATGCCTCTGTATCGGTTTATGGTGCATGATTATTGCAAATTGTGGTCTTTGATTTACTTTTAGTATGAGGCACTTTACTTTTGGTTGTTCTTGAAATGGGAGTCACGGTCGCTCTATTACATATGTACGTATTAACAGAGAGATGCTGAATCATGGTACCACTCTCTGGCTTCCCTAAAACAACACTAGATGCCAAGATAACCAACCAGTCAGCCTCATTTAGGAGTCCCACTAATTGACCAGCAGTCACATTTACTACCTTCCTAGAACTCTATGGACTTCATTTCAATGTCTGAATTCTAGTTTATTCTCTGAATCATTTGCTTACGTTCCTATTCAAATGTTTTTGTCTAGAAGCCCAAGCGTTACTAATTCTGAACATTTAACTGTGATGATGACCCTTGGAGGACACGTTTCTACCTCCATTGCTTCCATGGCGCTGCTCAACTACTTGATACCGCCCAATCGTTGCAGCAGTGGCTCATCCAATATATACGTGCATGCTCATTGATTGGTCTTTGATATGATCCAGTAATGAACAATATTCATTACTCGGTGGGACGTGAACGAATCTTGTTCAGAGATTAAAGAGCAACATGATAGAAGTCCTGCTAAGTATGAGGAAGCAATCTTCAGAAAACTTGGGGAGCGCAGGTACAGAGGAGGGAAAAAAATAAAGACACAAAGGTGCAGTACTGTATCTTCAATGGTGGTAAGATGAATAATATGGGGTAAGAATTGCACTGATTTTAAATTATTCAAATAAGCATGCATCCATCGCAGCAAAAAACAGGTTAATAGATACTGTCTTTCAAAGGGTTCAAGGTATCTCAGAATAAAGGGAAATAAAGATGATATGATAGTGCAGATAGTCAAAAAGAGACTATTCCTGACGAAGCCGAATGCGTAACACATGGTAATCTCGGGAGACGCTCTGTGAAGAGGGAACAAGCTACGTAGATCCAACGGAGGTTCCTGTATATCGGGCATCACCTACTGGAAGTGACGCGGAAGCATCACGAGGGACGCCGAGATCACAGAGACCCTGTCTCCTCCCCATCTCTGCCCGTTTTCCCTTCCCAGACTCATGTCTAAAATGTCGTTTTAATTCTTGGAGAGTGTAAGAATGCACTCTGCTGCTCTATTTTTATTTATAAATGACCTTTTATGACTATCTGCACGATCGTATCCTCTTTTTCTTTAATTCTGAGATAGCTTGAAACCTTTGGAAGACAGTATCTATTAACCTGTTCCTTGCCGTGATGCTTATTTTAATAATTTTAAATGTGAGTGAAAATTTTACACCATATTATTCATCTTACCACCATTGAAGATACAGTACTGCACCCTTGAGTCCTTATTTTTCCCCCTCTTTGTACCTGCGCTCCCCAAATTTTCTGAAGATTTCTACCCATGCAAGAATTTGGGAACAAATTCTGAAATGGGTTTTGAGATGCACGTTTTATTGAATTTGATATCACTCGTTGTGTAACTTTAATATATATGATTTTTTATCATATATCTTGTCTTGCAAGTATGAGGAAGGGGTAGCTCAGTGAGTAAAGACAGTGACTCAAACTTGGTGTCACCGTTTACAGAATCAGGGGAACCTGGTTCAATTCCCGGTGTCGGATCCTTGTGACCTTGGGCAAATCACTTTATCTCCCTGTGTCTCAGGCACCAAACACACAGAGTGTAAGCTCTACGGGGCAGGGACTGTCTGTAATCATTCTATGTGCTGCGTACTGTGCACTATACTGTAATTGTGAAGCACTTTGAGTCCCATTGGGAGAATATATTGCGCTATATGAAATAAAGTTGTTATTATTATATACTACAAAAGCAAAGCAAAATATGTCAAAGTAATTTCCATATTATAAGGACAATACACTCTTTCTAGGTGCACACCTAAGGAGAAACACAATAAAAGAATATTTTATTTGGAATTTATATCATTTCATATCAAATAAAACAGTGTATGTTGAATTTGTAATGTCAGGTGCTACACAGAAACTGTGACTGTCGTCAATTTTGATTCCTAAATAATCACTACAAGTTCAGCTTTTTAGGACATTATTTGGACATTGTAAAAAAAAATTGAGCTTTTCCTTTGCAGTTTAAACATTAAGGAAAGGGATTCCTAACTTACATGGAAGCTGGCATCACAGAAGGATCACATGTCCCACCCCAAGCCTGCTTATTTTCCCTACTTACAGACTTTGTGCACTACAGACTCCTTTTATACTGAACAAGCCACTATTATAATGAGAAATATTCTGTTATATTATAGTTACCTACAGCTTGGTCGCCTTTGAGTGCTTGATGAAATCATTTTCCTAGGCTAATGAAGACAGAAATTGTGCTGTAACAATATTACATTTGTTTTCTCTTGTGATCTCACAAAGTGAGCAATATGTCAAGAACAGGTTATGTGAAATAACATCTTGTAGAGGAATTTCCGCTGACAGTCTCTCTCCCTCATTGCTGACCCAGACATCTACCTGCTGTTATACAAATTGCCCAGTCTCAACTTAAAACCTAACTAGCTGTTTAAGACCCTTTCACTGCTCAAGGTACCTGCGATGCGTTTCAGGATCTCTAGATTGCTAACGGGTTAAGATTGGGGCTGTATGTTTTTGCATTGCTGCAAAAAGCACAAATATATTTTTATTTTGGCTTGATTTACTTTTAAATTCAACAACAGGCAGAAAAAAACGCAATCAAAAACACTACACTGACATTCCTACACAATAAATAATTCAGAGAATATTTTTTTATACCGGCTTTACTTATTCAGTTAACACAAACATATATGGAATTATGCCTATATTTGTGCTAAAGACTGAAAAGATTTCAATTAAATTCCATCGAACGACAAATCTAAGTTCATTTCAACAAAGCCAAAAAATTATTGGAAAGAAAGGAAGAGAAATGGGACAAATTAATGGTGTTGGAGGCCATTGCATTGATGGCTTTGCGTTTGACAAAAGCGCTCTCCCTGCAACACATTGTATCCAGACTGGACTGAGAGATCTGACACTTGGGAATCGGTCAAATGTTCAGAAGCAGAGGTTAATCCGAAAAAAGTGCCCAAAGTCATATTTAAAAAAAAGGGCATATACTGAATGGGATTCAGTCTGAGATTTTCACCAGAAAACCACCTCGTTTTAGCAAGAACTGCCCAAATTAGCCAAAAAACACCAAACAGTCCCCCGAAAATTGTTACGGATATTTAGAAGAAAACACAAGGGCAGCGTCCCTTAACTATGGTATTGTGAAGAACAAGAAAAGGTTTACAATCGCTAGACAAGGACAATACCCTATTAAGGAATGAATAAAATGCCGCCATAAGACAGATAAAATGGACACAAAGTAACCAGATCAAAATGCTTTTAATTTCCACGGTTAACCTCTTCATAGTCAGTGGGGAAAACATTGCTTGAGCGTCTACCAATGAAGGGGTTACAAGAAGGATATTGCCATTGCTTTAGTCACTGAAAATTATATTGGGTAAAACTGTTTAAGTGTGTCTAACCATCATTAAGAGTGGCAGCCCTGCCGGTGACTGACTGGGTGAGTGAGCACATTACTGAGACAGCATTGAGGAAATTAATTTTCTTCAATAAAGTGATTTTTAAGCCTCATATATTTCACAATCTAAACATATGTCACCGTTTCATAAACAAAATAAATGGATTAAAATAATACATTACCAATGTGCTGACACATGGAGATATTTTAATTAGAAATGCTTAAGCTGGGTGATACTTAACTGGCTGTATTTGTTGAAGAGATGCATGCACCATTTAATAAGGAGGAAGAAGGCAGGTATATCAGTCAGCATGATGGCAGTAGCACCGATTCACTCGGCCTCAGCTACAACAATCAAGCAACATTAACCCCAATAACAAATTGCTTTTAAATCATATACAGGAGGAACTATTTACTGCAAAAGGCAGTGCGACATTCCCTAAAACCACTTTTTATGAGAGATAAGTCACTGGGAGTGTAATTTCTGAGAATAATATTTCTTCATAAAAGGCCACGTACAAAACATTGTAGTTATTTAAAGGCCTTATTTACATGGCTGTCACATTACATGGGCCGTTTTTCCTGCACATTCTTCATGAGTTACTTTAAAAACCGACACTAAAATAGCTGAGGAAAGCAAACGTCAGCTGTGTCCTCAAATTTATGTGTATGAGAGAATGTGTAGAAATGCAATATATTGTTCGCTGTATCAACACTCTTCTGTACTCTGCTGTATATTAGCAATGCCACCTTGTTTCTGATTGTTCTCAGGGTTAAATTAGCACAGATAGCAAGATAAACTCAAAATACACCCCTTCCACCATTATGCTGTGTAGGGCATGATGAGATTGTACAAGAAGGTACTGTTGCTATCCAATTTTAACCCAGTCAAAAAAGTATTCTGTTGTTCTCTGTGCTTGTTTCTCATCGCCCTGCTTCCTTCATCCTTTAAAGCTTAATTTCCTTCACCACTAAAAATGGCTCCAGAAAAAGCAATATGCCCATTTCACTTGGGATCTAGATGCAAAATGCACCGAGGAGGCTAGAGCACTGATGCTACACGTGAATTTCAATTTGTGGTTGAAGCCGTTATTCCCTCTACCACCTGCTTGGATGACTCAACTATTAATAGTATGTTGGGTTCTCTCTTCTTGGCACTTTGGCACAAAGTGGCAAACTGCTTGAACTATGCAGCGGGCCTGCACGCAGTACTATAATAAAAGGTCATGATTGTTTCCCGAAATTAGAATACGGAGAGAATAGACAGAAATTGAGCTTATCTTAACATAAAAAGAATGACAGCTGCAAAGACGCTAAGCCTCGCCAAGGGTCATTAACACCATGAGTAATAAACTTTGAAGTACACAATGCATGAGTGAAGTTTTGGGGAGTGTTTTTTTTCCTCTCTCACCATGCTCACGCAACATACTGTATCTATTATTCAATTTTCTGGTTGGAATTCATCCACTAAAGAAACACTAAAATATTGACACAGCATGGGGGGTGCCCAAATGTACATTACAGCTCAACCCCCTTATAACAGTGTGCTTGGGGTCCAAAGAATGAAATCGCGTTATAAGCGGATCACGTTAGAAACAATGTACAATTGTATGCAATGTACAAAAAAGTATTTAAGATACCAATAATCGTGTTGTAAAGTATTCATAAATAGGAAAATTGGGAGCCACCCGTGCATCATGTTATAAGCGGATTTGCGTTGTAACGGATCGTGTTATAACGGGGTTGAGCTGTACTTTCAAATTATTTTTGATTTACCTACTTGTAAAGGATTATTTTTTATTTGCTTGGGACCACCTAATTATTAGAAAATAATAAAGCTAAATAGATTGATGGAAAATACAATAAAGTGAAATATAGATTATACAATGCAGACAATTTGCTGATGTTTTGGTCCTGCATCAGAGATGTCCTAAGGATTTCTGGTTATAGCAGAACTTGTAGTAATTCAATAAATGTAGAATTGATGGATCATCACTCAAGTTTAAGATGCAGCTCTACCCATGGATTTAGACCTGGCATGGTTTTTTTAGCCGTGTTGATAAATAGTACACCTGAGAAAAGACTTGCAAGATCTTGGGAGCCATCTTACAACTACAACCAATATGAAATGTCGGTATAGTCACACAGACACACACAAAAAAAGGATACCAACCTATGCTAAAGCACTGTAATGGGATTTTTTCCATGATTTTATTGCCATATTTATGAAGAATTATATATGCACAATAACTGTGGCATTTCGGGCGGTAATTTAGGAGAACCACGATAGTCACTATTGCAATTTTCTTAGTAGCACCAAAAGTCCACATGCAGATACAATACATGTCCACTATAAGGGAATGTAATAATAATCATGACATTATCCAATGACAGACAATTCTTACTATTTATTATTAACAATTGTTATTTAGCTTCTTTAATATATGATGGGTACCAAAGGAGTTAAAACACTATCCAAATACCATAGTACTAGACTACCTACCCTGTCTTGCATACCGAAGAGGATAGTAAGGCATTGCACATCAATGCCTTACAAATGCCTATGACAAAAAAACCATCAACAAATCAGATTGGTCGATTTACCACATGTCGTCAAACATGTTGTGGGACAGGACCTATAGTGAACAGTCGAAAGTGGACATGTGAGGAGATGGGCGTGCAATATGAAGATAAAAGATAAAGAAGAAACGTTTTATTGTAGAAATACTTCAAGAGAATTATTCAACTATCTTTGATCAATGTTGAAGATTTCTCATTATGGGACATGCATAGCGGTGAATTATAGTAGACCATATAGTAGACCATCAAGCCCCGGATTAGGCCTCGTTGAAGCCATGGGTTTTATGTTTTGTGGTGTGATTGCTTTTACATTTTTTCCCTTTCTTTAGGCTGTCAAGTGGCAGACTGGACCATTTGTATAAATTAATGGGTTTCTTTTATGGCTGGGCATCAGCCCCCTTGGTTGATCTAACTAAATTAGTAACTGGTGACCATAAAGGACTGTGGGGTTGCCTTGGGTGGTTAAGTGGGTGGTTAAGCCTCCTGGGGGTTCGGAAGGGAAGGTTAATCCCTTTTTTTCCTATTTTCCATCAGGGTTGTCAAGCTATGTCTTAGTCACCTCTTCAGTATGCAAGGGGGGCAACTAGTTTAGTGGTAGGTATATATGAACGCCTTTGCAGCCCTTAGTGGCCAGCTAGTCACGGGTTGCCCATGGGTAGCTTGCCACTTATGGGTACCAAGGGGTTAATATATACAAAAATAGTTGTTAAATGTTAATTTAATTTAGCAACTATTTCAGGTTGGTTTATGTAGTGGACATTTTTTACATAAGCAAGACAGGCACAACGCCAAACTGGAGCCGGTAATAACAGCACCAATACCGATAACGGCCATTTCTTCCTTATCGACCTTCAGTGATTCTAGCCCTTAGTATGGGTTAAGTCACTTTTGGGAAAGTGTTTTCTAGGCTACAGGTGAAAACCTGCAGTGCGCCCATCCAATATACTGCTCGCCCCTTACCTGCCATAAGAGTGAAAAATGCATAGCCTTAGGGGTTAAAATCGGTGACATACTATAATAGCAGGCAAAAATTAAAACAGCTGATTTGCAAAACGGAAGCCAAACAGCAAAGAATACACCACTAGTAAAAGGTAGCAGTATGCCCCCAAATAAATGTGAAGAGTAAAATATAAATATGAAGAATTATAAGATTTGCATTAAGATTACAACTGAATGATATCATGACAAGAACCAGTTCAATTATTATTATTAAACCTCCTTCAATAGCTGAAAACAATGCCCACACAATTATAGTTATTTTTAAATGCATTTTCCAGCATAGGCCCCTACCCATAAAGCTGTCTTTCCTTAACTTGGGAAAATGTGGCATGTTCAAATGAATCGAGATAAAATCCAGACTTCCCAGCATATTGAATACGAACCGCAGAACCACACTGTGTGATGCAGGAAAGTTTTCAGATATCACCACATATTTTAGGACCACTTCCTAATTCTGAAGTTGGGAAGTGGTAGGAGCAGGGAACATGTGAGGATATTCTGTACTTGACAGAGACAGTAGGGGTTTGATGGTTCACTCACCCAGCATGCAAAGGAAGGTGGTAACAACCGCTGAACTTTAATACTCCTGGAATAATATTATATAGGAGAAATGGGGTGCATGGGGAATACACATAGATATAAACACAAACACTGATCAAGAATGGTCAGCAGAAAGAAACCCCTATTGTTGTACCCAGCCAAATACAAATAGTATATGTATATAGAAGATATAATATCTAAGCAATGAAAATGATCACTGAACTCATTGATCCATTATCCCGAGAAGGGCAATCACAGATAAAATAAAATAATAACATTTTAATGTTCAATAGCTCTTATAAGTGCTCAAATAGTTACATACAGTGAAGAAAGTAAATGATCTAAAATCCCCAATGGTGAGACTGATAGTATAGAGATAGGGGCTAATAGCAGTGTTGCTATAAACGCAATTTAGTAATGTGTTCCATTCACATCCCCTAATAATTACGATTAGACACCGGATAGGCAAGACGGTCACTATATGAAATCTACAATGATTATATTGTCAGAGCAAACCTGCCACGTGGTACAGCCAATATATATATATACTGTATATATCTGTATGTGTGTGTGTGTGTGTGTGTGTGTGTGTGTCTATATATATATATAGCCACACACACAGATATTCTCTAAAGACTAAAGTACTGCCTGTCTGTCATCTTTGTGACAATTAGTGCAGGTCACTACTATAATTGGTTTATTATGTATATAGCTGCAAATATTTTCTCTCACATCAGGTACAATTATTAATAATCACTTATCTATCAGTTTAGTTCCCACTATGCATGAGGGACCACACACTCTGTTAATATAAAGTGTGTGTATACTATGAAACACGCCCCTGTTCCACCCCTGAGAAGGGTATTTAAACTTTCTACTTACCACAGATTATTACTCCTCCCCCTTAGAGGCATACAGGTTACGTGAGACGGCCGTCGTTTTTGATGATGTTGGGATGATGACGTCATCTGGTTGAGACTGTTACTGACACCGGCTGAGAACGCTGCCTGCCCGCTGTGAACAGTTGTATGACGCTAACATTGTATACCAATATGGGCCTTGTGAGGTCCATGTGAGGCTTAATCCTCCGGAATTATGCAGGCTTTCGTGTAAACATTTGACACGACTACTAATGTCTACTTATGTGAGAATGAAGTCATTGAATTGTCGGTACTGCTACTATACAATGTATGCTACCATGCAATGATACATCTGGCAACACTGTCTGTACGGTTGGTACACTTTAGAAACCATTGTTTTAACTTGGCTGTGCGACATGGCAGGTTTGCTCTGACAATATAATCATCGTAGATTTCATATAGTGACCGTCTTGCCTATCCGGTGTCTAATCGTAATTATTAGGGGATGTGAATGGAACACATTACTAAATTGCATTTATAAATAGCAACACTGCTATTAGCCCCTATCTGTATACTGTCAGTCTCACCATTGGGGATTTTAGATCATTTACTTTCTTCACTGTATGTAACTATTTGAGCACTTATAAAAGCTATTGAACATTAAAATGTTATTATTTTATTTTAACTGTGATTGCCCTTCTCGGGATAATGTATCAATGAGTTTAGTGATCATTTTTATCGCTTAGATATTATATCTTCTATACACATATACTATTTGTATTTGGCTGGGTGCAACAATAGGGGTTTCTTTCTGCTGACCATTCTTGATCAGTTTTTGTGTATACAGTATATCACTTTCCCAACAGCAATGGTGGGAAAAAACACCAATACAGCAACGAAGCACCAAAAAGGCAATATCTTATTATTTCCAAAAGCATCAGCCACACAGATCAAGGCCTAGAGGAACTGGACAGCACAACAATCTTTCATCCCTCTCTCCAGTATAAGAAATGCTGTATGAAGCCTGCACAAGTTGTTAATCCATCTGGGCAGTGCTTAAAGAAAATTATCTAACATTCAAACCAATATTTAGCATACAGCTGGTTAGTTATTTCCCTCTAAAGCTTTGGCTGACATCCCACATTTTTGTGATCTGGCACATACCTGGAGTTGTAAAGGGCTGAGTCCAGAAGCAGCAGCAGCTGCCATTGTTGATGGAATGAACTGCACGGGGTAGTTATCACCTGTCGGGAAGAACAATGCATACAGGTTTAGACATTGAGCTGAGAGTAGCAGCGTACAAGTGCAAACACAGCCCCACTGTTGCCTCCAATCTACAACAACCCACTAAGCCCAAACATCTGCAAAAACAAAAGACTTTGCTGGGCATAGACTTGCAGCATTAAGATGGAGCTGTGTGCATGTATATAGCTGGTAGGCAAACTGGCAAAACTGGAATGGGATCTTTTCCTTGGTTAAACCTTTCACCGCATTTTCATCTGGACTTGCACACACATGGCAGGGATGGCAATGAGAACTGCAGGGTTGTAGTCACCAACAAGTAACCACCCTCTGGTTACACAGTGCCAAATACTGAAGAAATAACGTAGGTACAGTTGTGCCATGTTAACTTGGAGGCATAGCACAAAGTGGTTTAGCCAATGTCATAGTAGTGCATACAAAGTCAGTGATTTGCAGTAGCCAGTAATTATAGTTAAATGGTCTTTAAAGGTGTATGCCCACTTGCTGTAGCAACATTGCAATAAAGTGAATTTAAAACCTCCTCTAACATTTGGAATGGATATGAAATAATTCAATTTTTTTGGGCGTGGCTCCTGTAAGTAGGGTTTAAGCTCCAGAAGAACAACCAAAAATACCCCAATATGCTGTATACAGTTTTTGGTTGGCGCTAGTTACAGGAATATATCCTATATCCAATAATAAGCAGTCACCCGAAAACTACAGTGAATTATATCACTTTATAAACCATTGTAAAATGAAACAGGTGATCAGGATAAGAAAAGCAAAGTTGTCTATATCAAACATGCGACCATTTGCATTTAATTCACCAAGGACATTTACTGTACAAGCAGAAAAGATCAGCGCCTACTGTATAAAGTTTAGCTCTAACTTCATAATGTATGTATAATGGTCACATGAATGCATCAGTTATTGTTATAATAAAGAGAAGTATAAATGTCTAGAAGTCTCATGTAAAACTTCCAGAATAAGAAGAGTGCTCATTTGCATGTAATTAACTACCCAGAATCCCTAGCTGCATGTACACATTGTATGCAAGGAGATAGTGGGTAAAGACAGGGGTGCAGCGGAATGGAATGGTTGGCCGCGACCAAACCTCCGCTGAACAACTCACCGCAAGGACACCTCGCCGCTTGAAATGTCGCCGATCTGAGCCCGATCTCCGCTCCAATCCCTGCTGCTGCCGAGATCCCCTCTCAGATGTCTTGTGCGGCTACCGCTCCATATTTAAATGTCCCGCACGCACGGGACATTTAAAGATAGAGCGCTGGAGCGCAGGACATCTGAGCGGGTACACGACATCTGACCAGGGTCAGAGTGGGGATCTCAGCGTCAGTGGGGATCAGAATGGGGATGTCAGTGACAGCAGGGATCGGGGAGGACATCGGAGCGGGTACACGACATCTGACCAGGGTCAGAGCGGGTATCTCAGCGTCAGTGGGGATCAGAATGGGGATGTCAGTGACAGCAGGGATCGGGGAGGACATCGGAGCGGGTACACGACATCTGACCAGGGTCAGAGCGGGGATCTCAGCGTCAGTGGGGATCAGAATGGGGATGTCAGCGACAGCAGGGATCGGGGAGGACATCGGAGCGGGGATCGGAGTTGCGACATGTCAAGTGGCAAGGTGTCCCGGCGGGGAGTTGTTCTGGCAGCGTAGCACTGGCGGAGGTTATGGCCTAGACCAGAGGTGCAGACTTGTCGGAGACATGTGAATATGCTCACAAATGGTATTTTTATTTGCCTTATAATATGCAATGGTATATTTATTATTAAACCCTTGGCCCCTACACACAGCTGTGTGAAATAAAAGGCAGAAGAAATCCAGACCTGCAGAGTCTGCAATCAAATGTATTGGGCAAATTAGGACAGCTAGCTTAACCAAAGTCAGAAGATGCAGCCACTAGGACAATGGCATGGCCACCTCTCGCTATAACGAAATGCGTTGATCATTAAAAGAAATGACTATTTACCGCATGATCAATAAAATGTTACATCTTACATATTCAGATGCAAACATGCCAAAGTCTGTTAGACACCTCGACATGCTTAGTTTAAGACTGAAAGTACAGTAAATGTGCTGGTAAAACATGTTATATCGGGCAACCTGCAAAATAAAAATGAATACAGTGATGGATAAATGACACAATACCAGTGATTTAATAGAGTATCACTTTAGCTCCAGCTTCCTATTTAAAGTCAGTGTTATGCACTATCTCTAGGCTACATTTTAATAGGCTGCTCCTCAGCACAATTTTGACGTTTCTAATAATCAGTCTGCTTTGGATGAACTTTCTCACATTCCAACAAGCAAGGTACAGGGCTGAGGATACAATGTTAAGGAGTATGGATGGATTCAATCAGGAGAAGCATCTGAGAACCAAGCTCTGGCTATTAAACGGTGCATTTATACAATAAATATCAAACCCATTTATGAGTGCAGTCAAAACGTCCCAGATATCAATGCGGTAGCTTTATTTTCGCATCAATTTTAATAAAGTGTGATAACATGCAATGTGACACATTTTAAATTAGCATGGGTATACATGATCTGGAGAACACAGCTTAAAAAATGATGTTAAGGTGAAAGCAGAGGAACAGATTCCTCTCACAATAGTATCTACAGTAATTCTATTAACCCAGCAGCCATTAATTTGTGGAAATACAAATGAATAGACCTAAAAACAATTAACATACAATACCGTCTAATGATTGTGAGTATCTCTATACCTTATAATGAATCTCCTTATGTCTTGCCTAACTTTGCCGCTTGTTTTTAATTGCTGTTTCAAGGGGGATTTAGGGCATTAGAAGATAGGCCTTTGAGATCAGCAGCTGTAATTATGTGTTAGAATCAATACTTTTTAGAACGGCTGCAGGATTGTTACCCGGCTACTGTAGTTATGAACCCTTTGCAAAAGCAGTGAGCAGGGAATATTCTACAGCAGGGGCGGGCAACTCCAGTCCTCAAGGGCCACCAACAACAGGTCAGGCTTTCAGGATATCCCTGCATCAGCACAGGTGGTGCAGTCTCCGACTAAGCCACTGATTGAGCCACCTGTGCTGAAGGCAGGGTTACCCTGGAAACCTGACCTGTTGGTGGCCCTTGAGGACTGGAGTTGCCCCCCCCCCCCCTATTCAACAGGTCAGGCTTTCAGGCATACATTTGTAAAGCTAGTAAACATAATTACAAAAACAACACCCTAAATAATGAAAATATTACACTGGTTGAAAAGAGGCCGGGTGTTTTCAGTTCCCTGGAACCGAATATATTTAACAACTGTAAAATTGGTTAATAAAAAGGGTGAGCACTCTTACGAGAGTTCTGGTTCTAAGTATTTGGGGGGTGTTTTGGTCCTAGCAAATCTATGTGTTTTGGTTTTACCAAAACACGAACTTTGTCGAACGATTAACTTTTAGAATTTCCCTGAAGATTCCCACCATCTCATTAAATGGACGAATCCAAGGCTGAGGCCTTTCCTTTTGTTTTTTCTGCACAGATCCGATAATGTGTCCTGCAGAACGACTGAATTCTCGAACCGTTTGACTCAAAGTTCAAATGGAACGTAGAATCAGTGAAGTGCGGATCCTAAATCTACCAATGTGCCTATCATTTATCAATGGCACGCCTATTTAGTTGCTCTCCCCCTTAATTAACCATTCATTTAATTATTCAAAATCAAACATGTTCGATGGGCCTCCGAACTAAGTTCAGAGTTTAACTTTTTGGGTGAATCCAAATTGTTGTGCTAAAAAATAGTACAAACCTTCATAAAAAGTGCATTGTGTGAAAGAATGCATCACACACACAACATTATTTGTCGCTTTAAATGAATTTTGTGCGTGCCATGTTGGAATACCCAATAGATACAATTTAAAAACAAAATAATATGTATTTAACTAGTTAGCATTAGTGTAATCTTACTTACAACACATGTCAGTAACCCTATATAATGAAACATCCGTGCTGTGTGAAATACATTTGTGATTGATGCATTGCAGATTAATTCTGCGCTGACACTATTAACAGACGTTCTAGGGTTTCGTGTGGCAAACGATTTGGATGCACTTTGTGCTTGTTTTTTTGGGCACAGAAACATTCTTTTTTTTGGTACATACCGTTAACATCTGTACGTCTAGCGCAGTCCGCCCCCATAAAAAAAGGGTTTGCCGCTGATGGAGAGAGTTTTGTTTAGTACACAGACTGACACAAGCATAATCTAAAATGAGATTTTCGGGAGCCAATTTTACACCAAAAAGGTAGATTGCAGCACTTCGTATATAGATCCCCAAGTGCGTATGTTGCTTATGGCCTTCAACCACCAATGTCTCTCCCCCCCCCCCCCTGTAGTTGGTTACTGCAGGAGGTGCTACCCAACCAAACCAACATTAATGTTAAGTTAAGAAAAAGAGTTCCTAATCTACCCGGCCGCCTTGCATTTCATCCATAATACCTCATCAGACCATTGAGCACAGTGTGGGCTCCCACACAGTCCAGTAACAATTGGCTTCTGATTGCATATGAAGATCTGCTACAATGCTTTCACTAACACTATATTGTGCTGGTATCCTACGGAGCAATCTTCAAAATATCTGATCTTATTTTCCTCCTTCCATTACGCTGATTTTGCTGTGCTGTTGACTTATTATTTTTCGTTTTTTTTACAGTAAACTAAACAAATGTCTTGAATAACGCAAACCGACAGGCTTTATTGACGCTTAAATTATTGTTTCCCCTTAACGCTTCCACTAAATTATCTGCCTAAAGAATATTGTAATTGAAGTTAAACAATGTTTCGTTCGGCTCCTATCTTGCAGTTTAAAAGAAATAATGTGCGAAGGGAAAGAAAACGCTGAATTAATGATGCTTTAAAGAGGAAGAAAATAACCATTTAAGCTATCAGCATGAACTGCCACCCTGGCCAGTTTAGAGGTATTCTTCTTTAAATATCATGAATAATTCATCCCTGGTTTTAGTCTTTAGTTTTAGTCAGTCTTCTGTCCGTTCTCTAGCAAGTTGCATAGCTAAATATGTTTGCTATTGAAAATGCTCAAATAAAGTAACAAAGGTGCTCTTACTATTTAGCAGACACAAAACAAAGATACTTTGTTTTTAGTTCGATGGATCTGTTCTGTACTTCCTTCCTGTCTGTTTTATGCCCCTATACAGATCGCTGCTTGCATGGGTCGGGTATGTATGAAATGGCTGTAATTGTTTTTCACAGGAGTAATCTTTGCTGTCTCTATAGATTAAAACATATTTAATGATAGCTGAAAAGAAATTCCAGATGCTGAATATTTCAATGAGTACTTTAGCTTGTTAATCCTTTCCAAAAAAACCTTCACTGCCATGTTCCAGCACAATCTGAGTTATTAGAAGAAAAAGAATAAAGGAGGCTTAACACAGTGGGCCCTTCTATGATCCATCCTGCCTGAATTGCCATTAAAGTAGCAGTTTAAGATATGCAATTTTGTTTCCTGGTTTATTTTTTTACAAATAGGATTGAAGCAGGGGTTTTTCGGCACTGGACCCCATTCATTTCAGCTCCGGGGACTTCCCGAGATACTTACGTCCGTAGGAGTGCTGGTATCTCAGTCCAGTTTAAATCTCCCAGTCACGTGGGCCAATAGGAAGCTATAAGGGAAGACATCATGGCTTCCTATCGGCCCAGATAACGCGGGACATATAAATCGCCATCTTCATATCCCAGACTTGTCTAGTCAGAGCTGTTACCAGCACTCCCTATGGAGGTAAATATCTTGGGAAGCAAGGGGTCCCCAGAGCTGAAATGAATGGGGTTTAGCTTCGGAGACCCCATGCTTCAATCCTATTTTAACAAAAATAGCTTGGACTGTCTCTTTAATATAATTTATTTATAACAACATTTATATAGCAAACTTATCCAGGGCGTTGTAAATTTTTTTAGTAAAACAAAGGTGTGGTTACATATAGATGAAATTAGGGGTACGCAAACTTTTCAGTCTGTGCCCCCCTGCCTGCTCTCCCCCCTCCCCTACACGCGCCCCCCTCATTACCTTGTCTTCAGCGTCAAATGACACTGCAGGGTTACATGACAGCGAAGACAAGGTAAGGGAAGTTGCAGAGGTTTCACGCAATCCCCCGGCATTTAATTTAACTGCTTTACAGAAGAGCGTGGGGCCTCTGCAACCGTCGTGTCCCCCCTAAAAAATCCCGCACCCCCAGTTTGCGCACCCACGGATTAGATTATAGAGTAATTATCAAAATGTCATTGTGCTGGGCAGTAGTTGGAACATTATGGTCGGGTAATGGGTTAGGTGCATTGAGAGCTTGCTTGGTTGGTGGGCATGGTGATGAGTCTGACAGTGGGAAAAGGGGGAGTTGGAATTGGATCAGTGAGGAGGGTGCATTTGGAGGATTTTGGAGAGACTTAAAGGTTTAGGAAGGGATGAGGGTAGGGGAGACCATGGGCATTGGGGAGGGTGAATATGGGATAGGAGGTTAACGTGAGATCATGAAATGTGATGGACCAGAGATGAGATTTAAGTTGGCTTCTGGAGCTAGTTAGGGAGGGGGGAGATTGGTTGTGGTGGGTGAGCTTGTTCCAGTGGAGGGTGGGGGGGGGGGTAAGGCAAATGATCAGAATCGAGAGGAGGCACAGAGGGCTGATATATAATAATATAAAACACAGACAGCACACACCTTTGCCAACACTCACATTTGAACAATACATTGCAGAAAGCATGTTTCAGCCCAGTAGCTTGTGTCGAATATGCTGCATCATCTAGTTTGGAAATGAATAAAGACCTCAACTAATTATAATGTGAAGTTGTTTGTTTAATGATTTTACAAGCGGAATTAATGATGAAGGCCATTAGAGCACAAAACTGATGCTAAGAAACACATTTTTAATTCCTGTCCTTGAGTGTCAGTGTATCAAACTACTTTGCATCCATTTTTAAATGTGTGTATTATTTATCTTTTCAATCACGGGTAGTCAACCTTTTCTTCAAGCATGCCAATAAATGGGCGCACATTCTTTGGTGGGCCACTGTCCTACTGCTCCTCTACATACACTCTCCTTTCCCCTCTTCTCACACACTCTCCCTCAATCCCCCCCTGCTTCTCCCTCACTCGATCTGCCTCCCCCAAGAATTTTACCTTTGGGGGATGAGGGTAGGCCTTCAGGCCTGCGGAGGAGGGGAGCTGGTGTCACACAGGCGGATGCGGAAGTTGGGCCCAACATCCAGGCGGGCCCAACTTCCGGCACTGGCCGGGTGAATCGGCGGGTGGTGGGGGATGGCGGACATTTTAAATGGGTTGGCCACCTCTGATCTAGGGAATGTGAACAGAGAGGCCCATCTAATTTATACTATTTATTCCACCAACCCATTGGGCAGTTCTGCATTCATACCATTCATTCCATCAATAACAAATATCATATTAATATCAAATATCCAGTTAATTTATTTTCCCTTTTCTTAGTGAAAAAACACCACCAGGTTAGAGGGGGCATGAACTTCCCCAATTAATACTCGGCAGCAAATTAAAGTAACTTGTCTAACAAGCGTTTCGCATTTAATACAACATGAACCAACACCTGTGCACATCTGCTTTCATAGACGGGCCAAAGAGTTGCAATTGGTATGGTCTCTGCTATCATATTTACACATGAATGCAGTGTGTGTTAGAACAGGGGTGTGCAAACTGGGGGAGGACGGGGGGTGCGAGATTCTTTTGGGTGGGCACAGCGGTTACAGAGGCCCGTGCTCTCCCCCAAGCCATTTAAATTAAATGCCAGGGGACCGCGCGAGGCCTCTGTAACTCATTTACCTTGATTCAGCCAGGTTCGGGCGACACGTCGCCATGGCGTCAAATGACACCGCAAGGTCACGTGATGTCACATGACCCTGCAGCATCATTCGACACTTAATATAAGGTGAGGAGGGGTGCGAGCACTGGGGCAGAGCAGGCAGGGGGGCGCAGGGTAAAAGTTTTCGCACGTCTGCGTTAGAATACTCAAAGTTAATTTCAGTTCTAGCATGCAAGGGGTTAACCGCTTCACTGCTAAGTAAAAATAAAAAAACCTAGTTCAATAATAATTTTCTCTGGCAATTTATTTTCAAAGCTGTCATACTTCTGTACTTGGAAATACCTACAGTAAATGTTCTTGTAGAGCTATCGTTTTGTGGCGTAATTTATTACTATTCCTGCCACACCCTGGCGTTTTTTTCTTTATCTCTCCTACAGGTTACAGGCTGCATTTCCCTGACTGCTGACATGTCGTTTTTATTCTCCCTGTCGATGTTTTTGTCTTTTTAAAACATGGGGAAAGGGTGTTTGTATGCTTAATATGCTTAAGTTTTTAAACAGGGATCCTGGCCAAAAATGTTTAAGAAAATGCTGTTGATTTTGGCAAGAATGTATTATATAAATTATATAAATATATCTAAAGGTTTTAAATATGATAGACACATTTTTACCTGTTTCACGTCTCTCTATAGCTTAAAATGGGATTGTCTTCCTCAGAAACCCCCAAATAGATTAACTGGTGCCCTACGTGAGATACCTGAGATACATGCGAATTCAAATATGTCAAATAGATTAAAATCATTCAAATCATTCCCAAGAATCACAACTGCATGTTCACTTGTGTCTCCCCACATGTTGTATTGGATAATCTGTTGGAAGATATACAGTATACTGTAAGTCAATCAGCCCTCTATTCAAAAGTCCTATTTCGCCCAAATGAGCGAGGCGTCATTTCTGGCCAGGTGATATGTGTAATAGTCTGTGAGTGTCATTATGTGAGTTTGCATTCTTTGCATAGGGGTCCATATTAAAGTGGAATACGAAGCAGAGTGTCACTGTGCTCATTTGCATGTCATTACCCAGAATCCCTGGCTGCAGTAGAAGCACTGTTTGCTAAGCGATAATAGGAAAAGACAGGGTTGCAGATCTGTCTGAGACATGCCATAAGTGGTATTTTTATTTACTGTACAACTACTTTGAGTCGCATCGCCGGAACCAAAAATTGCATCAAAACCAGCTACAGCTCCACCCTGTTATAACACGATCCGTTACTACGCGAAGCCGCTTATAACGCGATGTACGCGTGGCTCCCAATTTTCCTATTTATGAATACTTTACAACACGATTATTGGTATCTTAAATACTTTATTGTACAACGCATACAATTGTACATTATTTCTAACGCGATCCACTTATAACGCGATTCTTTGGACCCCAAGCACAGCGTTATAAGGGGGATGAGCTGTATTTTCACAAGGTTTGAACATGCAATAAGGGCTTAATGAATATGGCAAGAACCGTGCAAACATCACCATTTTCACCGGAAAATACAGGGCAAAGAACCAGGACAAAAGTCCGGGGCCTGGTGGCGGAA
This sequence comes from Ascaphus truei, assembly GCF_040206685.1. Taxonomy (NCBI): domain Eukaryota; kingdom Metazoa; phylum Chordata; class Amphibia; order Anura; family Ascaphidae; genus Ascaphus; species Ascaphus truei. Next base: position 53,140,251 of record NC_134494.1, on the reverse strand, counting down.
TGGGGGGCATGGCCAATACCGTAAGTAGAACAGAAAGTCTGACCGTAAGTCAAACACAAACTTCCGGAAAAGTCAAGTGGGGCCCTACTCCACCGCCCAACTGCTGCTGGGGCCTGGCCCGGCTCCGCAGGTGCTCCCCCTCCCCCTCAACATACCTTCTGCTCCCTCCTCCCCCCCCCCATGCTCATTAACCCAAGGGACCTAGGTGAGCACTTTAGTCCATGAATACACCCATACAAGCTGCTGGCGGCCCTGCAGAAAGTCACTAATTAGAGTTTGTAACTAGGCCTCTAGGGCCCTTATTTAACATCTGTAAAGGTATTTCCATATGCTGGAGGGTTTAGTCCCAGTCTTCTGATGCTAACTGCATTGTTTCCAAGCTCGGGGAAGCAGCTTCATAGCTAATTGAATAGGGGCAGAATTATTCCTTGTATCTTACATATTAGTTGAAAAGCAGTCTATTTTCATAGCTGCTTTTGTGATTCTTTTTGTTCGTTTTTAAAATCATGTAATTAGATCACCTAGATTAAAATGATAAAACTCCAAGTTATAAAGTGAAGTAATGGCAGTTTTAAATAAGCCCCACTAAAGAACCAAACTTTTAAATTGAAACATATCTTAAACTGGAAAGTACTAGGGAATTTCATACCGAAAAGTTGTGCGCGCTCAATCACAGTCAGTGTTAGAAGTGACTAAACAAGAGAGTAAACTCTACAATGGATGATGGGAACACGGGGAAAAAACATAGAGCTTAATAAAACTCACGCATTTGCTCCAGGTAGTTGCAGCCAGTAAAGCAATGTCTCAACGCACGCTGATGGAGAGAGCAAAATGTCCCTAAATTGCCAAAAACTCACCTTGTTATACTTTTAAATAAATTTAAAGTGGCTATCGAAGCAGGCAATATATATATTTTCAGTATTACCATATTTCTTTGACTCTAAGACGCACCTTTTTTAAAACATTTTAACATGTCCTAGAATCGATGTCTTTGAAAAAAAAAAAAACTTTGCTGAGGTACTGGCACCCCATATGGAGGTCAGTATCTCAGGAACAAGGGGGTGCCCAGAGCTGACATTAATGGGGTTCAGCTCCAGAGATACCTGCTTCAAACCTATGTTAAAAAAAATAATAACTAAAAAAAAAAAGCATGAAAATGGCTCTTTTGTCGCAGTGGCAGTCTGTGGATTGGAATAATAAATGAAGCCAGGTCACCCACGTGACTGCAGAATATAGAATGTCATGTAGCGCCCCCACTGTGTGCCCCAGCTAGTTGTTGATTCACAGTAGACATTATCAGTACTCAAGTGTCCCCTTCTTCCCTTGCTTTAAAGTTGGAAACCCTCTGCACACGTTTCACAAGCTCTGAAACACCATACAGGGAATACATTGCTGATATTAATATTCTGGGTGTGGGCATGTGTAATATGCTAAGAATAATGCAATAAAATCAGGGCATCCTAGAAAATATTCAATAATATAAAAGAGAGAAAAGTTGCGCCAAAAATGAGTTATCCTACTGTTCAGTATATAGCTCCTGTCCTTGCACAATGCAGTTCCGCAGCCTGAGTCTCTCAGAGGTGATTCACCAACCTCTGTGTAGATACTGGTAGAAAAAGGGGGGTCCTCCGGCGCGTTGCTCTGCTTGTGGCTCCACGGCGTTTAAAGTATATAAAATAAGGGAGAGAAGAGAGGGGACCACAGTAAGGGACCAACACAGTGATTATACACAGCTCTTCGTTTGAATAAGGGGGGGAGGGGGAGTAGGGGTGTTTAGAAGATCAGTGGAGGTTGAAAGATATTGCTGAATGAGAGGAGACACACTTACATCAAAATGTCTAATATCTTGAATTGTTGTACTCTTCTCTTTATATGGCTGTATTTGTTGAGGGTGAGGAAAAGCCTCCTGGTATCCTCCTTGTGCTGGCGCGTTACTTTTCCACAGCGCACCCCACTTGATACCAAGTTCTTTCCATATTCATCTCCATACCAGACCAGGAGCTCTGTGTGTGGGGGGAGGTCTGTGCAGGTTCTGTAGTAGATTTTCCTGTGGTACCGCAACGCCACAAGGTTCTGTTCTTCCTAGTTTCTCGCACAATTTACAAACAGAAAAGGCTCCTGTGTGCTTCCTGCACCACTTTATTTTTTCAGATGAAAAAACCTTTTCTGTTTGTAAATTGTGCGAGAAACTAGGAAGAACAGAACCTTGTGGCGTTGCGGTACCACAGGAAAATCTACTACAGAACCTGCACAGACCTCCCCCCACACACAGAGCTCCTGGTCTGGTATGGAGATGAATATGGAAAGAACTTGGTATCAAGTGGGGTGCGCTGTGGAAAAGTAACGCGCCAGCACAAGGAGGATACCAGGAGGCTTTTCCTCACCCTCAACAAATACAGCCATATAAAGAGAAGAGTACAACAATTCAAGATATTAGACATTTTGATGTAAGTGTGTCTCCTCTCATTCAGCAATATCTTTCAACCTCCACTGATCTTCTAAACACCCCTACTCCCCCTCCCCCCTTATTCAAACGAAGAGCTGTGTATAATCACTGTGTTGGTCCCTTACTGTGGTCCCCTCTCTTCTCTCCCTTATTTTATATACTTTAAACGCCGTGGAGCCACAAGCAGAGCAACGCGCCGGAGGACCCCCCTTTTTCTACTAGAAAATATTCAGCATCGTGTCTCACGGGTCTCTCTAACCCAGGGGTGGGTAATTACAGTCCTCAAGGGCCACCAACAGGTCAGGTTTTCAGGATATCCCTGCTTCAGCACAGGTGGTGCAGTCTTTGACTGAGCCACTGATTGAGTCTGTGCTGAAGCAGGGATATCCTGGAAACTTGACGTGTTGCTGGCCCTTGAGGACGGGAGTTGCCCACCCCTGCACTAGCCACTAGAGAGTGTAATATATAGGCAGCAAAATGTGTTCCTTGGGCAGGTAGTGTATAGAACAGGGGTGCGCAAACTGGGGGTCGCGAGAATTTCTAGTGGGGCATGGCGGTTACATTCATTTAAATTAAATGCTGGGGGAGGCGTGAGGCCGCGGCAACTCTCTTACCTGCTCTCTGACGGTTCTTCGGGGAAGTGTTGCCATGGCACCGCTGTGTCAAATGACGCAGCGGCGGGTCATATAACATGATGTATCGCCATGGCAATGCACGGCAAATGACGCAGCGGGGTCACGTGAGTCCTTGGAGAGAGGGCGCGAACGCTGCAGCTGCCGGGCATCGGGTCGCAGCTCAAGAAGTTCGCGCACCCTGATATAGAACATATTTATTAAAACAGCTGAATGTTTTCACTTTAATATATGGCCTTAACTGAGCCTGTATACATTATTATTATTATTTTATTATTTAAATATTTAGCACGCAGTCTTTAATATTTAACATTTCCATTAAAATCACGAGTACTTCAGTATTAGGCAATTACCTTTTTTATTCAAACTAACAATTGATATTATAAGACAGACGTTCGACAGTTCTACTCCCTTCCTCATATCAATTGTTAGTCCAGTGATACCTTCAGTTATTTGAAGTACTCATTTAACCTATCGCAACTTACACTGCTATTTCTACTTCTTAAAAATCATGGAATATTAATTTAATCATTCGGCACCAAAAAACAGTATTTCCAATCAACCATTTTTAGCATGGCCCAAAAGAGCGCTACAGCATGTTCGAGAGGAGCAGGCGCAGAACACGCCTTTCAGACACTGCGCGTTTACATCTGTATCTGCTGGAGAGGCCAGAAACAGTGCTGAGCAGAGGAAGGGTTAATTCAACGTTCTGATCCACCCGCCGTGATTGTACAAGGGAAATATTTAGTACCAGCATTGAAAGCAATGAAACAGAGCAGAACAGGCGTGTTCCGGTCAAATAATGATTACAGCAAAGGTTTGTCTTGGGCCCGTAATCGTCAAGGTCATTATCTTTACGAAGATAAGCCTACTCAGGAGACATTTAATGGGGTCGTAAAGTAAGAAATATGTTTTTTTAATTTGATTCTACAGGACTGGCATTAAATTGTTACAGCTTTTATTATACGTGCAGCTAAAGAGACACACAGACACATACCCATTTACAACCGTCATTGTTTTAGCACAACAAAATGGTACAAACTGCACTTTTAACAACTGCAAAACAGCCGATGCTTCATTATGACACATTGCAAGCAGCCGCAAGAATAATGGATGCAAATTGTCAGCACATTCTATGAAAGTGTGGTAAAATGTTACAATGAAGGAAGGTGGGTAAGAATAACAGCACTGAACTTAAATGTATTATTAATTAAATGCACTACTTATGTATTATTAGATGAATTATTAATGCAGTGCTTTGTGGGAGTGGGAGTTGTCTTTTTAGTTTCTACATGTATATATTTGGGTTATTCAACAATTAATTGTATGACCTTATAAAAGTGGCCTTTTAAACATACTCATTACGTTTTAGCTGCGCTGCGGAGTTTGCATAATTGTATAAATCTAAATTACACAATGAAATTTGAGATGAAGGCTGCTACCTGCCTCCAGGTTGAACTGTAACCCGTTCCATCCCAATGATCTGCATGCAACTGTGCACTGTGCTTTCTGCATTTCTCCTGGAGAAGTAGTGATTTGCTGTAGCTTGCAAATAAGAGTTCTTCATAGAAGAAATTATAGTTTACAGGACTTTTGAAACCTCACGGGTCTCTTCTTCACGTGTACTGTGTATTAGAGATGGGCAAAACCAGGTGTTTGAAAGCAGAACCGACCAGAACCTTACATTCCAAATCCCAAAAAAAGACCCTGCAGATTTGTAGAACCAAAACCTCCCAATATAATTTAATTCAAACCATCTCCAGGAGTTTCTCACCATTACTTTGTACATAATTATATTTTTGAAATGTTTTGATTGTACACTGTACATATTTGAAGCAATTTTTTTTGGTTGCTTTATTTTATGCTATTTTAGCATTATCCTGCTTTTTTTAATAGATGTTTCTATACTTTGGTAATAATCCAATACCAAAACCAAACAAATCAAGTTTTGGCAAACCAGAACTGAAACACAGAAAAAGTTTCAGCACCAAAACCACGTCCAAAAATGAATGTCTTAGGACCAAAACAAAAGTAGACGTACCCACTCCTAAAGTGTACATAGGAAGAATCCTGTGAGCTACAAAGTACACTATACACTATCATTTAATCTATGCAGAAAACTCCATTACAACCCGATGCATTACAATGTTAATATTTTGTCCTCCTTCGGCATTTTAAATAGAGAAGATGACTCCGAGGACATTGTGAGCCAACTCAGGCTTTTAATCAAAGTGGCGTCGCTTTGATCTGGGAACAGTTTGTCACATAATTTAAGAATGCCATTAATTGCAAGGCCCAGTCAACTGTGGTATACAGAGAAAGCTCGAGAGTCCTTCATCAGGAGTCACCAGAGAAGCAATAATAAAAAAAGAAAAGTGCAAGACCTGGCAGAAAGGAGGAAACGAGTGGCAAGGAGAAGAATATAATTTGATAAACCCCATTATAATATGTTTGTTTGTTGCTACCCTAGCTCCTTCTATGCACACTCTTGTCCCCAGACAGCAATGTGGCATACAAGAAAAAAACAAACAAAAACAAATTACAGTACCTTGATATACTGTATAAAGAATGAAAATGCCTCACCTTACATCAGTTTAGCTCCAAAAATGTATTAAAACCCCTTGTAATTCCCTATAAACCCCCTGTACTGTGCCTATAATAGTCTTGGAATCTATTGAATGGTAATCAAAGAGACTGTTTCTCTTCATGTACAGTCAGGGGACATACACACCCGGCGGAACGGCAATGAAGGAGTTACCACAGAACATCAGTAGGGTTGTCAGAAACGATCTTGGCATGAAATCAGTTGACATGTTATAGCATTTTTTTCTCAAATTTGTTTCAGGACTTAGAATGCTTGCGTGAGTAGTTATTCTTTCGTTTGAGCACAGAAAAGAGCACGTGTTTAGGCAAGTTGACATTCAGTTGCTGCGCATTCTGGCTTTTGATACCTGAGATTTAAGAATTCGATCTGAACTGGGAGCAAGTGTTTTACTTTTCAAAGGAAATACCACGACGCCAGTCAGCAACCACACGAAATATGGAACCTGCTAATTGTAACGCCATGGTCATTCAAATCTGATTTTTGTGTGGCCCATTTGACGGCTTTCATCACATCCTGCTACTTATCTGTGAGAGGTCTATTACGTTTCTGTATTGATGTATTTTCTGTTGTAGGTTTTGGGGTTTGTACTTCTCATTAAGCAGTTTTTAAGACAATCTAAAGACAGTACATACTGTATGTGCTATCAAAGTGTATATTGGACTTGAATCTCCCTTCCACACCGTCCTGTTGCTATGCATACGGGTCCCATTGGCAGCAAAGTAGTACTTTGAGAACAGTATTTATTGTTTAGGATTGAGCCAATTTCCACATTTCCCACGAACATGACAGTATCTTGTAGTGTCATTGTAGTGTAGGAATTCATTAGTATGGAACATCTGCAAAGCTGTCAGATGTAATGACAAAAAAAAGCAATTTACATATTCACTTATTTATCAATTTACAGATTTACAATGTACCTGCAAATGTCACAAAATGCAGACAAGCATATGTGTTTGTTTGGCAATATGGTCGTGTCCCCATTCCAACTTGGATTTAAAAACCAAGTTTACGGTTTGCAAATCTGTGTTCTGCATCTTTACAAGTGACTACTGCCCCCTTATAGAAGGAAGAGAGAGAAAAAAAAAACAGATTTCTTGTGTACATGGATCTAAATGCTGGCCTTGGAATAATGTTTCATGTATTTACTGATGTATTTGACTAAATAGAATCTGTTATTATTTGGCCTAACATAATGTAATATTTATGGAACCTGGTTTGATTACAGTTCATGAATAAAACAGACAGACTTTCCTACTGATATATTTGCTGGAACTTTATAATGCTTTGATCACATTAGAGACATATTATATATTCTTGACATATAATTTTTGTTTTGTTTAGAACCGGGGAGTTAATATCAGGATAATTTGTTGGGGGAACAAATGCATGGAAGGAAAATTTGGAGCTGGAGTAAGATAGGGGCAAGAGGTGTGTGTGCAGAGGTCTGTGACCCTCTGCACTAGGCCAGATTCCCCCTATGCCCCAGCTAGGCCCCGACTCCCAGTATTAGTTTGTGTCAGCTACAGGGACAGGCCCTTAGATAGGAACCTTGCCCCTTAGCTAGTATAAGTCAGGGACACAGTAGCTACACTGCGTGATCCTGACACTGGTGGTCTGGGACCAGACTACCGAGCTGAAGTAGAGACTATCCTCACGTGGGACACTCCAGCAGGATACCACCCCACACGGAGGACGCACAGTGGAGGGCATCGCTGGATTGTGGATCACTTCAGATCATTGTCAGCGCGCCCGGGTGCTGGAGCGCCTGGCAGGTACCCATACAGAAAGTGCACCAACTCTACTACACTCAACTTAGTGAGCCATGCGGTCACACATTGGGGGTTTGGGGTGTGGACACTGGGGGACATTGAGGGACTAGGGATCTCAGGACACGGGGTGGGGAGCAGTCGGGCGTGGCGTATGGGTAGTTGTAGCATTAGTCACGTAGAGTTATAAGAGTTATTAGAGGATAACATATATGTCTGCCAGCCGCGGGAATACAAGTCCCAGAATCTCTAGAGGGAGGGACTGCAGCATATGGGACTGTACCAGCCAGGATGCGAGCACTGCGAGGAACAGGATATCCTCTGCGCGCGGAAAGCCCACGAGACAGTCCGGAAGGAGGAGGCAAAGAAGAAGGTAGTGTCCACGGAGCAGTGCTTCCTGGCCTTGGCCTTGATCTTGCCCCTAGGCCCCAGTTAGGCCCTGAGACACCAGTAGAGAGAGGAGTGTTGTAGGGAAGGCCCCAGATAGGGACTCTTCCCTTTATTTTTATTCCTGCACCGGTGACTGGACGGCCACGCAGTGCCCTGCGGCTTGGGACCAGGTCACAGGTTCCAGGGACATTGTGTGAGACCCTCCGTCTGGAGCTCACACTGCGAGGAGGATCAGGACCCTTTAGGAGAGAAGGGATTTGTGTTGGAGGCCCTGCTGCGTGGGACCCGTTCCAACACACTACGCCAAGCAGCACCTGGTTACTGGAGTACACAGGCAGGTACCCAACGTGAACCTACATCTACAGGGGTAGCACTACCTTTGGGTGGGAATTGCTGGGACAGGACACCAGGGGTATTGTTGCCACAGCACACTCCGTACTAGGGGCAACCACCATGTGTTGGGTCAGTGGGTTTATATTGTGGGTACAGTTATTGTATGTTATCTGTGCTAGTTATTGTATGTTACCTTAGTTATATACATTGTCTGGTGTATTATTCTTTACTACTGTATGTATTGGTTCCTGTGAGGGGCTATCCCGCCAACGCTGGGATCCCTCATAGGTGTAGGTGCTGCACGCAAGGAGAAAGAGCTCACCCCAGGCTCCCAGAGGCGGAGGCTTAGGCCTCCTGTGAGCAAACAGGTACAGCAGCACGCGTTGTCGCCCGCGTAGTTCCCTTAGACTTCTATTATAAAGCCGAACTGCAGGGCGCGCGCAAATCTGTGACGTCGCAGAGCGACATGTGCACAAGCACAAGCACATGCTACTGCGTGCGCGGCTGCAGGCTGAAATCTGTTTTTGATTGGATGGCCACGTTACGTGACGCGGCAGTCGCAACCCGAAATGTTTTTTTTAAACGCTTCCATTTAACTACGTAACTATGTAACTATGTAACTATATGTAACTATGTAACTATGTAACTATATGTAACTATGTAACTATGTAACTATGTAACTATATGTAACTATGTAACTATGCAAAGACTCTTTCACAGTGGTATCTGGAGAGCTGCAGGTAAACTCCCTTAGGCCTTGGGCATGGTCAGCGCTTAGGCGCTGACCCGTGCTGAGGCGCGCTTACACTCGGCAGTGAGCCCCTGCAGCCGCAATGAGAGCGGCTTTAGCAGGGGTTCGTGCAAGCGTGCGGAAGCGTAGGTCTTATCAAATTTTTACTTTGAGCGCTCACGGGAGCGCAGGGACGGTCATGTGAGCGGTTCGTCCAATGAGGGCGAACCAGCTCCGTGACGTCACTGGCCCGCCCACCGACACCCCCCCGGACGGCCCGGCAACTAAGGCCAGGGAAAGCACCCGCTTTTCCTCAGCCTCAGCGCGCCTCCGCACGGCTGCAGTCACCATGGACTCAGCCTTATTTAAATGAACCCGTTTCTCTTACCTTCTTTAAAAGTACAGTTTGTTAGTAGCACGAACCCGAGCCACTGGAAACAAATCAAGGAATACTTGCCCTAAAGCAGATTTTCTGGGGGGGGGGGGAGCGCGGTGGTTACAGAGGCCCTGCGCTTCCCCAAAGGTATTTAAATTAAATGCTAGGGATTGCGCGAGGCCTCTGTAACTTTACTTACCTTAACTTTCCATGGCAACCTGGCATTATGGTCACATAACATCGCGCTGCCATGGCAACGAGACGTTGCCGGAGCCGAGCAGGGGGTGAGAGCAGGAAGGGGAGGCAGGGAGAAGAGTTTGCGCACCCCTGCACTAAAGCACTAGGATTGTGGGCGGGGATTCACAAAGCTCCGGGTATCAGAACGGAATTAACTACCATTCAAGTCAATGTCCGTCGGGTTCTAATACCCGTTATCGTAATTTTGAGGATCCCTCTTGTAAAGCAGCAATCCCGCCTAATTAATCCCCCTTCCCTTTTTTTATTTTTTAGATTTTCTTTACATGATTGTAACAGGGAATCTTCCAGAACTGAACCTTGCTATTTTCATCTCCGGAGACCACCTGGTTCCCAAGATAGTGACCAGTGAAGGGAACAATATTACTTCATGGGTTTTACAGGTTATGTAAATGGCCGTCCAATAGGAAGACGCAACCAATTATGTTGTGGCTTCCTATTGGTCTGTGATTTGGCAGCCATTTTGTTTCCACTGGAGGGAGATTTAAACCCTGTAACTTAATGGTTAAGTATCTGAGGAACCGGAGGGTTCCTAGAGATGAATATAATGCAGTTCAGTCCTGGGGGAACCAACAATTCCTACCTTATAAAAATAAAATGGGGATGTCAAAAAAATTTAAAAAAAATAACAGTAGGGCAGATTGTTGCTCTAAGGTGTAAGAGACAAAGTGACAATTTAGAGCAATGGTTTTCTACCTTTGTTCTCTCGGGGTACCCCTAATCGCTATGCTCAATTGCTGAAGCACCCCTGCAAAAGGACAGGGTCACAGAAACTACAGGAGTCAGAGGGGGCAGAGAGTCACAGGGGGGCAGAGAGTCACAGGGGGGCAGACACAAACACAACAGAACAAATACACACGACAGAACAAATGCACACACACACACACACACACGATAGAACAAATACAAAGACACACACAGCTTCACCCCTCTCTAGTCCATGCCACTTCCTCCTCTCCTTGGCCACACCCCACAGGCTTTTTACACCTCTTCCTTATTGGCTACTTCTGGGTAATGTAGCCAATCAGGATAGAGGAAACTGTTTAGCCCCCTTGCAACTGCCCTGCTTCCTCCCTGCTCTCGAAGACCGCTCACCCTTTTGACCCTCTCACGAAACCCCCACGGTGCTGCGGAACTCTGGGTTTGGAAACATGGTTTTGAGCTGGGGTGCGCAAAATTTCTGCGCTGTGCCCCCTGTCTGTTCTCACCCAGTGTCGTGCGCCCCCCCCCTCTCCCCGATGAATTTTGAGCATCGCTGAAGCTATTATTATTCCATTGCAAATTGGAAGGAAAGTTTCCTATTTCTAGTACGTTAATTGAATTTTACGGCATTTTGCTATTTTTTTACGCTAATTAAGGGTGAGAAATTTTGCACAAAAAGCTAAATCTGTGTTTATGTAAAAGGTAACAGAAAAAGGGGGGGAGGTAAGAAGCTTGCAAGGAAAGTTGTGGGGTGTGCCAAATGCAAATTAACAGTCACTAAAGAGGCCTGTAAACAGCTGACTATGGCATCTGTAGCAGGGAGTACAGTTAATAATCAATTATCCATGAATTCATCTCAAATTACAAGGTTGGTTTTGACTAACCTTGTAAATAGATAATCTCACGGCAAACCAGAGTGAAACACTCCCAGTGCCACGTGCAATGCATTTACTTTGGGACACCACCTTTCTTCTATAATCCACATGCCCAGTTGATACTGGACCACAATGGTGGTGGTGGGGACGGGTGTATATATAACACACACATATACAGTATATATTAGGCTTTTTACATCTGTGGAGAAAACCCACAATTGTCCCCTGCCTCCTGCACTCTTCATGTTGAACTTTCCTGTCTGCAGAATAACTGCCACGCATACTTTTCTGACTGTGTCGGCTATTCTATGCTTTATGACAGGGGTGGGCAACTCCAGTCCTCAACCAGTGCTAGATCATAAAGCAGGGGTGGGCAACTCCAGTCCTCAACCAGTGCTAGATCATAAAGCAGGGGTGGGCAACTCCAGTCCTCAACCAGTGCTAGATCATAAAGCAGGGGTGGGCAACTCCAGTCCTCAACCAGTGCTAGATCATAAAGCAGGGGTGGGCAACTCCAGTCCTCAAACAGTGCTAGATCATAAAGCAGGGGTGGGCAACTCCAGTCCTCAACCAGTGCTAGATCATAAAGCAGGGGTGGGCTACTCCAGTACTCAACCAGTCCTAGATCATAAAGCAGGGGTGGGCAACTCCAGTCCTCAACCAGTGCTAGATCATAAAGCAGGGGTGGGCAACTCCAGTCCTCAACCAGTGCTAGCTCATAAAGCAGGGGTGGGCAACTCCAGTCCTCAACCAGTGTTAGATCATAAAGCAGGGGTGGGCAACTCCAGTCCTCAACCAGTGCTTGATCATAAAGCAGGGGTGGGGAACTCCAGTCCTCAACCAGTGCTAGATCATAAAGCAGGGGTGGGCAACTCCAGTCCTCAACCAGTGCTAGATCAGAAAGCAGGGGTGGGCAACTCCAGTCCTCAACCAGTCCTAGATCAGAAAGCAGGGGTGGGCAACTCCAGTCCTCAACCAGTCCTAGATCATAAAGCAGGGGTGGGCAACTCCAGTCCTCAACCAGTCCTAGATCATAAAGCAGGGGTGGGCAACTCCAGCCCTCAACCAGTCCTAGATCATAAAGCAGGGGTGGGCAACTCCAGCCCTCAACCAGTGCTTGATCATAAAGCAGGGGTGGGCTACTCCAGTCCTCAACCAGTGCTAGATCATAAAGCAGGGGTGGGCAACTCCAGTCCTCAACCAGTCCTAGATCATAAAGCAGGGGTGGGCAACTCCAGTCCTCAACCAGTCCTAGATCATAAAGCAGGGGTGGGCAACTCCAGTCCTCAACCAGTGCTAGATCATAAAGCAGGGGTGGGCAACTCCAGTCCTCAACCAGTGCTAGATCATAAAGCAGGGGTGGGCAACTCCAGTCCTCAACCAGTCCTAGATCATAAAGCAGGGGTGGGCAACTCCAGTCCTCAACCAGTGCTAGATCAGAAAGCAGGGGTGGGCAACTCCAGTCCTCAACCAGTCCTAGATCAGAAAGCAGGGGTGGGCAACTCCAGTCCTCAACCAGTCCTAGATCATAAAGCAGGGGTGGGCAACTCCAGTCCTCAACCAGTCCTAGATCATAAAGCAGGGGTGGGCAACTCCAGCCCTCAACCAGTCCTAGATCATAAAGCAGGGGTGGGCAACTCCAGCCCTCAACCAGTGCTTGATCATAAAGCAGGGGTGGGCTACTCCAGTCCTCAACCAGTGCTAGATCATAAAGCAGGGGTGGGCAACTCCAGTCCTCAACCAGTCCTAGATCATAAAGCAGGGGTGGGCAACTCCAGTCCTCAACCAGTCCTAGATCATAAAGCAGGGGTGGGCAACTCCAGTCCTCAACCAGTGCTAGATCATAAAGCAGGGGTGGGCAACTCCAGTCCTCAACCAGTGCTAGATCATAAAGCAGGGGTGGGCAACTCCAGTCCTCAACCAGTCCTAGATCATAAAGCAGGGGTGGGCAACTCCAGTCCTCAACCAGTGCTAGATCATAAAGCAGGGGTGGGCAACTCCAGTCCTCAACCAGTGCTAGATCATAAAGCAGGGGTGGGCAACTCCAGTCCTCAACCAGTGCTAGATCATAAAGCAGGGGTGGGCAACTCCAGTCCTTAACCAGTGCTTGATCATAAAGCAGGGGTGGGCAACTCCAGTCCTCAACCAGTGCTTGATCATAAAGCAGGGGTGGGGAACTCCAGTCCTCAACCAGTGCTAGATCATAAAGCAGGGGTGGGCAACTCCAGTCCTCAACCAGTGCTAGATCATAAAGCAGGGGTGGGCAACTCCAGTCCTTAACCAGTGCTTGATCATAAAGCAGGGGTGGGCAACTCCAGTCCTCAACCAGTGCTTGATCATAAAGCAGGGGTGGGCAACTCCAGTCCTCAACCAGTCCTAGATCATAAAGCAGGGGTGGGCAACTCCAGTCCTTAACCAGTGCTTGATCATAAAGCAGGGGTGGGCAACTCCAGTCCTCAACCAGTGCTTGATCATAAAGCAGGGGTGGGGAACTCCAGTCCTCAACCAGTGCTTGATCATAAAGCAGGGGTGGGCAACTCCAGTCCTCAACCAGTGCTTGATCATAAAGCAGGGGTGGGGAACTCCAGTCCTCAACCAGTGCTTGATCATAAAGCAGGGGTGGGCAACTCCAGTCCTCAACCAGTGCTTGATCATAAAGCAGGGGTGGGGAACTCCAGTCCTCAACCAGTGCTAGATCATAAAGCAGGGGTGGGCAACTCCAGTCCTCAACCAGTCCTAGATCATAAAGCAGGGGTGGGCAACTCCAGTCCTCAACCAGTGCTAGATCATAAAGCAGGGGTGGGCAACTCCAGTCCTCAACCAGTGCTAGATCATAAAGCAGGGGTGGGCAACTCCAGTCCTTAACCAGTGCTTGATCATAAAGCAGGGGTGGGCAACTCCAGTCCTCAACCAGTGCTTGATCATAAAGCAGGGGTGGGGAACTCCAGTCCTCAACCAGTGCTTGATCATAAAGCAGGAGTGGGCAACTCCAGTCCTCAAGGGCCACCAACTGGTCAGGTTTTCTGGATATCCCTGCTTCATCACAGGTGGCTCAATCAGTGGCAAAGTCATTATGACTGCACCACTTGTGCTGAAGCAGGGATATCCTCAAAACCGGACCGATTGGTGGCCCTTGAGCACTGGAGTTGCCCACCCCTGCTGTATGATCTAGCACTGGTTGCCTTGCTGACGACATGTTCACAGTGCACCTTCAAGTTTGGTCTTCCTCATGCCTTATTTTCCCACATTTCCTAATTATAGCCACGTTCTCACATACAAGGTGAGATTGGGTAAGGGGATATCAGGTATTATTAGTATTATCGTTTATGTGTGCAGCACTAACATATTCTTCAGCGTGGTACAATGAGGGTTCAGAATTATGTATATTACAAAAGCATAAACAGTTACATACAGGCAGGGTTTCGGCCACGTATTTCCGGGGCTACGAGTTTACCTATTAAAACTCCGGGCGGCGGATGTGGCACCATCCAGCGGCATCTCCCCCTGCCGGCTTCCATCAACATGGCCCCGCGACTTCAAATGGTGTCATATTTCCATGACAACAGGATGTCATATGACGTCATGGCATCATGTGGCGTCGCATTGCCATGACAACGGGACATCACATGACGCCTCATGCCATAAGGTGTCCCGTTGTATTGGCAACTTGACACCGCATGGCGCTGCAATATCACGTGATGTCACAACAACGAGCCGTCATTTGACGTCAGAGTCATGTTGATGGGACCTTGCAGGAGGAGATGCCCCCACTGTTTAAGGTAAGAGAAGTAAATATATAGAAGAAAATAAATAAATGTAAAAAATTCTATTAATTTGGAAAAAGTCTCTGGGTTAGGCTCAATAGAAGGTGGCAACCCTGCATACAAGTGAGGACAAACATGCACAAATAGATACAAAGAGCAATGAAGGCCCTGCTCGTGAGAGGGCAATATGGAAACAAGAAGGTGAGGTGGCTCCTCAATGTAGGATAAGGTGTGGCTCAGGTTTGAATATGGCCAAGTCTGACAGCTGAAGCCATTAAGGTTATGGGGGGCAGGGGGATGTTACATAGGGTGGACATTGAACCAAGCTGGTTCAGATGGGGTTGGAGAGGAAGGGGTATTGGCAATCAGCTACTCTTATGTAAATTTCCCTTTATTTATGTACTGTTCCCATGCAACTAAATAAATTAATGGAACACTGTCTGCACAAGAATGTTTTCTGTATCCCTAATTCCCCTCAGGAAATTAGATTATTTTATTAGATTATTTCACATGCTCATTTTACCACTAGTTCCTTATTAGTGCGGCCCATGTTAGACTTGCAATAAAGGAAGGTATTTAGCCGTGTAGCATGCTTTCTATATTTTAATGGTTATGATATGATTTAAAGTTTATCAAATAGCTTTACAATTTTTCCGACATCTCATCTTTTAACAGCAGAGCAGCAAAAATCATTAAATAGACAACACATGTGGGTCTGTGAATTAGGAAGCATTTGTTTGGTCTGACACAACATATGGATTAAGGGATAAATTCTATATAGTCCAAAGTGACCGTTTGGGCCATTTTTATGGATTCAAGTACCCATAGAATTCAAATGGCTGCTTCGAATGATATCGAATCTACCCCTAAAAGTATATCTACTCTTGTATTGTATGTCTTTATTTATATAGCGCAAAGGGTACTCAGCGCTTCACAAAAAATACAGTGCAGGGAATTATAATAAGTGCAGCAAAATCAGACAATAGGAAAGGAAATCCCTGCCCCGAAGAGCTTACAATCTAAGAGGTTTGATGGGGAACTTACAAAGACAGCAGGTGAGGGAATAAGTGCTGTAGATGGCAGTGCTTGGCCACAGTGGGTGGTAGGAGTGTGGGACAGTAACCATGAGTGCAGGCTATTGGGATTTTTGATTTGTGGGGCAAGTTTTAAGGTTAGTCAGTATTAAAATGAGAGGGTTAACACAATTTACAGGGGAAGAGATGGCAGGGAGGCATAGGTGAGATCGGGTGAGATCAGGTGTGTATGTCTGGGTTCAGGTTTAGGGGAGATAGAGGGTAGATAGAGGGTGTCAACAGAGGATTTGTGTGGGTGTTTTTTATTGAGGGGTAAAGAAGTTGATGGAAGAAAGGTGTATCTTGTAGAATTTGTTGCCTGTTGCGCTAATATTCTGCACCAAAAATCTGATTTATGCCGCCTTTCAAGTGCCAGAGAAAGCCAACCCAGGAAATCTTCAAGAAAAGTAACGCAAACCACGCATTTCTCAATACATAGACCTGCGCCAAGATGCAAATGTGACACCGCCCTAAACTCCTCCCACTGGCTCCATAAATCCCCCATGTCGTTTGCATACCACAACATCGCGCTAAGTAAGATTAATACATAGACGCTGCCTGTCGCAGGTATTTTTCAGCGCGAGTAGCAACAAAATAATGGCTTTGCTCTTAAGTTTGGCTTTGACACGCCCGTGTTCTTTTTCGTGCTCAACTCCAGCCCTCGAGAACCCCCAACCGGTTAAGGTTTTAAGGATATCCGAGCTTCAGCACAGGTGGTGCAGTCTTCGACTGAGCCACTGATTAAGCCACCTGTGCTGAAGCTGGGATATCCTAAAACCCGGATCTGTTGGGGGGCCTGGAGAACTGGAGTTTTAGCGTCCCTGGTGTAGACTATTTTCGGCTGAAGCCCAACGGAGGAAAGAATGCTACACCTCATTCAAAGTTGTAATTAGTGGGGCAATCTCAAACCCCAGCCTGGATGGACACACCTTTCAGTGATCAGGACCTTAGCTTTACAAATAGCTGAGAAGTGAACAAACACAGTGACACGTTCTTATTTACTGGTGAGCAATTAAACAAACAAAAAAAAATAGGTGTAAGAGTTTTTCACATCTACCTGGCTTGTAGGTGAGTCCTGGGGGGAAGAGGAATCCCTGCTGGGCCGCAGCAGCCGCTGCCAACGTCCGCTGGTCGTGTGGAAAAATTGGGATCATGAGTGGAGGCATGTGACCCTGGACCTGCTGAACAGAAGAGAGCCTCTGATCAGACAATGCACAAATCTGTCCTGGCAGGTATGTCTGCAGCAACCCTGTGCTTGCCAAATCCAGCAGAACTTTTGCCATGGTGGAATCCTCATCAATTAAACATTAACATATCAAAGCCTCCATATACACATTGTTTTGCTTCTCCCCCAAAGGTGCAGCAGGATTCCACATCTACACATGTTTCTGGGTTGTGGTTTGTTTTTCATGCAACGTTAGTCTATTGTTCATTTTCTTTAACCCAAGCTGTGCTGAGAAAGCTGTATAAGCCTGGAGCCATGGTGCCTTCGCCCGCACGGAGGCATGTGGAGGCTGGGAAGTGACCTGCGTGAAGCGGGTGCTTTCCCTGACCATGGTGGATGGGTCGTTGGGGGCGTGGCTGGGGGTATGCCTAGTGGCGTCACGAATGCTGGTTCGCCCTCATTGGGCGAACCGCTCACGTGACCGGCCTGTTGCAATGCGCGGCCCCTCCCACTTCCGTGCACGCGCCCGCATGCCGCATGGACGCGATCACTGCCTTAAGGCAGTCTGATCGCTCAGCGTGCGGAAGCGTCCGTACGGTCTGCGGCACCATGGCCCCAGCCTAATGCGGCAGGCATAACCTTATAGGGGTCCCTGTCAAAATGGTTGTGAAGCAAAAGGTGGCACTGTGTGCTCATTTGCATGTCATTACCCAGAATCCCTGGCTGCAGTGGAAGCACTGTATGCTAAGCAATAATGGGGTAAGATAGGGTTGCAGACCTGTCCGAGACGTGCAAATGCACCACAAATGGTCCTTTTATTTGCTGTACGTGGAGGGTTTTTGTTACTTATTTTTATCATAACGTTTTAAAATTTGGTTAATTTTTTACAAACACAAAATACAATTTTTTTTAGATATAAGTAGTTGCATGGACATACTGTACAATATGTTTCCATAACTTTCATCATATAACACTATTTTAATTTCACCGTTTTGAAGCAGAATTGTATGCAAATAATGATGCTGAAATAGAAAGCAAAATGGATTATCTCTAAAGATGTCACACATTATAGCTGCTTCCCAAGAGCTGCCTCATTGGCAGTGACTCAGTTAACTAAAAAACACCGGCAAGCAGATGCCAAGAAAGTCTTAGCTGCAAAATGAGGCTAAAATTATTTTGCCATACTAGGGGACAGCTACTGAGCGCCGAGTTTTAGAAATGACCAGCGGCCCTGTCCTGTGCGTGTTTCATATTCAGCATAACGGCACATTCTAACAAGCAGTGAGTTACACAAAGCACTTTATATTCAAAAGCATCGACACAGACATGTTAATACTTGAAGACAACACAAACGCTGTAGATTTAGGACTACTATATCATTGCTCCAAATAAAACTAAGATGTTCTGCCATCAGATGCACCTTGCCTCTGTGAGTGGGTTTATGGCTTGATGCACTATCATGTTCTGCCGAAATGATTGAACTGTATACAGAGAGCATACCAGCACTGTATATTTGCTTCATCAAAAAGAATAAAACCCAAACAAAGACAAACAGAAGCTGTCACTTCAGCATTCATTTTATTATGGTCTGTAACGTAAATGAAGATGCCTTAGCTTTGAGCTCCCTGGTGCTTATTTCCTCAAACTACTTACATTAGATGCCAGTGTTAGGTACTGAAAGTAGGCGCGTAGACTAAATTAATTGTACAGGTAAAACCGGGGGGAATAAAACCAGATGAAATCAGCTGCAGCAGTTCGAATGGAATTGCTTTCAAAGAGAGTAGGGGAAGATTGGTGCTCAAGACGTGGAGAGGTCCATGGGGATAATTTACTAAGGTGCATTAGTGTCAATTCGGCATTGCCAAACAAAATGTCCAGATCAAGTCAATGGGAGTGTTTTCTGGTAGTGCTTCCGCCCACCCCCCCCCCACTCCAAAAGTATCATTAAATATTGGCATTACAGAAGGACATTTTCATCCTGAACCTTTTGCAGTCCATGTATTAAGGCTCTCTTAGGCTACATCCATAGAGGGGGGAGCCGCACTGAGCCAGCGTGCACGATCGGGAGGCGGGGCACTGACAACACTGGGCCAATAGCCCGCGAAGCACTGATGCCACGGCGCAGTGACGTTGACGCTGCTTCGCTCTGATTTGAGGTTTTCAGCCGACAGCGCGCTCAGAAACAGGTTCTGCTGTCGGCTGAAAATCCCTGCGCCTCAGCACGCCGGCGGACACTCGCGGGAGCCCCCTCTCAAGACATCCTCATTGAGGATGATGGGGCAAATCGCGGAGCGTCCACACGGCTCAGCGCTGACTGCTATGGACTCAGCCTTATGGGGTCTAATCCAGCTGCAAAACTAGGGCAAAACTGGAGCAAGGAAACGGAACCAGATTTGTCAAAATAAAATCTGGTGAATCTGGTCAATTTTGGTTTCCTCCATTTCTTCCCCAGTTTTGCAATTGAAAGGCTTTGATAAAGACCCCTTTGTTTTTAAGTGATATAACCCAGTATGAACTTCCTTATTAGCTTCTTGCCCTTGGGCTCATCGATGTACATCAAGCATTCGATTTCTGGGCCAGTACTCGGCACACTGACCGCGCTACAGAAGTTTATACTGTATATTGTATAACTATGTTGATGCTGAAAAAAATTAAACAAAGCTTGAAAAAAAAACTTGCTTACAGAAATGTTACCTCCCAGACCTAAATGTAAGTATGCATGTATATATGTATGTATGTATATATTTATTTATATAGCGCCATTAATGTACAATGGCGCTTCACAGCAGTATTATACGTGGCAATCATAAATAACAAATAATACAAAGGACACAAGAGGGGAAGAAGTGCTTCAGACATAAAAGTAACAGTTAGGAAAAGAAGACTCTGCCCCGAAGAGCTTACAATCTAATTGGTAAGTAGGAGGAACGTACAGAGACAGTAGGAGGGTGTTCTGGTAAGTGCGTCTGCAAGTGCGGCCCAGGTTTAGGTATGAGGTGTAAAGTATCAGCCACAATGTTACCCATATGCTTTGATAAGCAGGTGAGTTTTAAGATGGGTCTTAAAGGTGGATAGAGTGGGTGCTAGTCGCATATTGAGGGGAAGGGCATTCCAGAGGCGCGGGGCAGGTCATCTCCTACAACCCCCGCTACGCAAAATATCAGCTGACATTTTTTTATTGTCTAACACAACCTTTTTGTTACAGACAACATTTCAGAAATGCGGACAATACCAACTGAAATGTTACCCTGAGGTACTCTGAACACCATAAAAGCATTTGTAATACTTTTCATGCTTCATATCCCTCAGCTAACGAATGGGACCTTAAACGCTGCACTTCCTTCTATGGTTTCACCCCTCGCGAGTACACGATGTGAATGGCGTATGTGCAGCAGGGATGCTTTTGTGATGTATTACCATTAAGGATCTGGCCATTTCAGTTTATTTGTAGGGGGCAACTTTAACAGGAGGCCCAGAGGCTGCTATTTCTCTGGAAAGCTCTTGGACTTTCAAACAATGGAAATGAAATGTGAAATGTTACAGTCTTCTGTAACTGTACTAAATGTTTTCCCCTTTTGTGGAAATGTATTCTTTTCTATTCTTTTTTTTTTTTTAAAGCAATGTCTTAGAAACTCAACGTGCTGAGTTTTTCCAAAAGGAAAATACAAAAAAAAACAAGACTTTAACCTGAAATTTCAGAAAAGACAAGCACAAGAGAATAGTCAAAAATAATGATTTCATTTTTTTAATTATTGTTTTTTTAAGTCACTTCCTTTTTGATTGTCTACCCTCCTTCTCTAAACACCTTCTCTGTGTGGGGGAGATGTTGCTTTAATGTATAGCTCCAGCTTTGTGTTAACTTTAGGCGTACCAAAAAAAAACAGATTGTAAGCTCTTTGAAACAGGAATGTATTATAATAATATATTTTCTTTAAATTTACACGGCTTTGGCATATATATATATATATATATATATATATATATATATATATATATATATATATATATATATATATATATATATATATATATTATCCCCTAAGACTTTGCTTGTATTTGTTATTAGCACAACATAAAGAAATAAATTGTACAAAATGTTCTGGCCCTCCCTGTATGTTGACCTAGTATATTGCCAAATATCCCTACAAATCCACATTCAATTTCTGATCAGTGATGCAAAACAGCAATACCCCTGTATGTACCTACAACCTTCTTAATTGACCAAATAACCTGATCTCCTGGGGACGTCCTAAGATGCAGGTTGATAAAGGTCGAGTAAAAAATAAACACTTTACAGTATTTTTCGACTTTCATTTCTCAAGAAAATCAACTCATAATAAAAAGGTCTTTGTGCAATCACTGCCATGCTGCTGGGGCGTGAAAAGAACCTGCTTTGAACAGCGATTTCTCCTGTTTTAGCTGAGGTAGTCAGTATATATATTTTGTTGTGCAATATAACTTGATATTGGTACCTATATGCTGTGACGTTATGCTACATTTCTGTAAGTAGAAGGAAGCGCAGTTCATAGCTCAAGTTCATAGTTCAAGGCAAAAGAATACATGACAAATGCAGGACGTAGAGTCTTACTCCCTCCCTTAGAATTAAATAAGCACACAACGCCTTTTTGGGGGAACAATGTCACGGCTTTATTAAATCACATCAACCACCAGATGACCTTACGAGGCTGCCAGTAAATATATGTGGGCCCGCGGGGTATTACCGGAATTCCAGACCACCAGGTATTGATAATAGGGAACACTCCCCAGACCAAATAGGCACCAATTGGCATGACACATAGTATAGTAACCGCTGTAATTGATAACGCCAAATAACTGGGCTCCAGCCTGAAAAGCCAATTACACCCAACATCCAGGTCCCTGCCAACCTACCGCAGCTTGTAATCTCGCTGCTGCAGGTGTATTATTGATAATGGGGAACACTCCCCAAACGAAACTCTCCCACCGGAGAGTTACTAATAGTATCGCAATTGTTACAATGCAACATACCAAATAATTGGGCCCCAGTCTAACAAGCCAACTCCACAAGTTGTGACAAATTGTACACACTCCCACAAAATTATAATTTTCTTAGTGAAAATTTACTTTTTGTGTGGTTTTAGCATTTTTTAATATTCATATATACATTTTTATGTAAATATAGTAACAGACAAAAAAAGAAGAAGGGAAGGACTGCTTTTTTGTTATTTTGCTAACAAATGTCCCACAAACATCTGACCACGGAGCCAACTACATGTAGACAATGACTTTTATATCCAACTAGCTGATATACCCGGCGTTGCCCGGGATGTAATTTTCCCGCTCCCCCTCTGTCTCCGCTCCCCCCTCTCTCTCTGCTCCCCCTGTCTCTCTCTGCTCCCCCCTCTCTCTTTCTCCCCCATTCACAGCAATCCGGTCCCCCCCTTGCACATGAATGCGGCCCTCCGCCCTTCACAGCTCCGGTCCCATCCCCATTCACAGCCCTGTGTCCCCCCTTCACAGCTCCCTCCCTCACAACTCTGTCCCCCCCCTTCACAGCTCCGTTCCCTCCCCCCCCTTCACAGCTCCGGACCCCCCCATCACAGCCCTGTGTCCCCCCTTCACAGCTCCCTCCCTCACAACTCTGTCCCCCCCCTTCACAGCTCTGTTCCCCCCCCCCCCCTTCACAGCTCCGGTCCCTCCCATCACAGTTGCGGTCCCCCGCCGGTCACATCTCCGTTCCCCCCCTCACATCTCTGATTTTCCACCCCCCCCCCATTCACAGAGGGGTATCACCCCTCTCTCTGTGAGTATATATAATATATGTATCTCCCCTCTGTCTATGTGTGTATAATATATGTATCTCCCCTCTCTCTGTGTGAATATATGTATCTCCCCTCTCTCTGTGTGTATATAATATATGTATCTCCCCTCTCTCTGTGTGAATATAATATATGTATCTCCCCTCTCTCTGTGTGAATATAATATATGTATCTCCCCTGTCTCTGTGTATGTATATAATAGATGTATCTCCGCTCTCTCTGTGTGTGTATATAAGATATGTATCTCTGCTCTCTGTGTGTATATAATATATGTATCTCCCCTGTCTCTGTGTATGTATATAATAGATGTATCTCCGCTCTCTCTGTGTGTGTATGTAATAGATGTATCTCCGCTCTCTCTGTGTGTGTATATAAGATATGTATCTCTGCTCTGTGTGTGTGTGTGTGTGTGTGTGTGTGTGTATAATATATGTATCGCCCCTCTCTCTCTGTGTGTATAATATATGTATCTCCCCTCTCTCTGTGTGTGTATATAATATATGTATCTCCCCTCTCTATATGTGTATATAATATATGTATCTCCCCTCTCTCTGTGTGTTTTTAATGACTTCACCCTGCCTTGCACTCAGAGACCTCGAGAGCCAATGAGAGCCAAGGTCCGCCCCGTAGTCAGGCAATGAGAGCCAATGACAGCCAAGGCCCGCCCTGCAGTCAGCCATTGGGAGAGATTGACAGCCAATGACAGCCAATGAGAGCGCGCACAAACCCACAGACAAACATATTTTGAGTTTTATATATATAGATTAAAACAAAGGGGAGATACTGATGGATTCAAGCTGCAAAAAAATACATTGCTATGCATTTTGTTTTTTTGCACATGCTACATGTCTTGCAACTGCGACGGAAGAAAATAAGGAACGTACATGAAGTATGAAGGTAAGAGCGAGACCCAAGCAGTCTTATTCTTATTGTGCATAACAGTCTAATCAATAACAACACTCAATAACTGTACATGGCAGCTAAACTTCACACTGCCTTCACACACTGGCTGGGTTTCCCTCCCCCTCCCACCCCACCCCACCCCACCTCTTCTTTTGGGTTTTGCAAAGTTCAGCTACATGCCTGGAAATTTTAATTGCTAGGATGTTCCTCAGGTCTTTCTGAAAAACAAGACAGCAGCAGATGCACGAGAAACACTTAGACTTTGTCTCCATGTCTCTGTGAAAATAGCTTATTGTTGCAAAGACACTTCCCCCTCTTTCTCTCTCCTCTGTGCTAAGATGTGGATGGTGCCATTTCTTGCCATCTGCCCTAGAGCTTCATTAAACATACATGAACGGACTAACTGGTCTGGTATCCTGTGAGGAACAGGTGCTATTGTTTATCCCAGAAGACTTGCACTGAAGATCTAACTCGGAATACTTGAGAAAGAGCATCTGCAGCAGTCAGTCAGTGAACGACTTGGCAGAGACCCCGCGATGTGCCAATATGCAAACAGAGCGACACTCAGGGGGGGACTCGTTTTCCCTTTCATGAAGATTATTTAACATTTCTTACGATGATTAATAAGTACAGTATATATTGTATCTGGGTAGGATGTTTACAAAACTGTTTTGATCAAGTTAAAAATGATGCGCTGTGAACATAACCACCTTTTTTCCCCTCCCTGTAATGCAATTCTCTACAACAAATGACACTTGCCGATTATTTCCAATAAAAGAGATGATACATAAATGGATTTTTTTTTATATTGCTGAAATACTAGTTTATGAGATGCAGCTTCGTATCACAGGTTTCCTTTTAGTCAAAGACATTGTGCTCTTGACCAACATTGAAAACATTATTTTTTAAACACATGAAACACCTTTTTTCAAACACAAATACTTATTTTGTTTTTTTTATGTACAACCTGGTTATGTTGACGTTTCAATAGAAAAACATGAGATCTCCCCACAAACTGCACATGAGACTTGGAGATCTCTCAAATCTCTTTCAAAGGACAGATCCAGGAGAGCTACGAGCACATAATGACTTTAGGCGCATGTATAGGTCTGTTTATCTCACTTAGGCAAACCTCATGGCTCCGAAGTGGGACAAACCGCGTCTAAAATGCCCTTTAGTGGAACGCCCCATAGTAGAGTAGAACGCGCTAGCTTCCGCGCTCCTCGGTGCAGCCCGTGACACGGCCGTCGCGCGGGAAATACAGACCTGTTTGTAGCACAAAGCACCAGTCCCACCGTAGCGCATGTGCACGCACATACTATACACATGTGCATTCACGTCCTAGTGTTTGGCGACGTATCCTGCATATGGATGCAGCCTTAGAAGCGGATTGGCGCGCTTTGCTATTCTGTAACCCCATTTCGCATGTCCAATCCGTGTCTAAAATGCTTTTATTTAGTGGTGGATTCACTCTGGCTCTGCCAATTCGATAGTTTCTTTTTTTTACAAAAACTGCCATTCTCGTTGCTCCGTTATGCCAACCACTTGTAAAAACGCACATTTTTTTTTCTATACCACCTCAAAGGATTGGCATTGCGAGTTACATCCAGAGCCTGAAAAATGGGTTTTTCTCACGTTTAATTCTGCTACTTCTGAACGTGACTTGAGTGCTATGAGAATAGACCCGTTATATAAAGGTGTTCATTTGTGTCAGCTCTTCATCTGAAAACTAGTGGAAAATCCAAAAGAGGAAACCGGTGTCCGGCTGATAAATGCAACATGGACGAAAATGACCACTTGAGAAATATTTATTAGTTAAAAAACATACAGGTAGAGTCCTGACAGATCCTCTGATGCGTTTCACGCACGGGGAGCTTTGTTTAAGAGGCTAAAAACTCATTCAAGCGCTACCGATGCCAAAGTGACTGGTATTCTGAAGATGGGAGACAGGCTGGAAGTAATTACCTAGTCTTGCCCCTCACATAAAAATGTAATACCACCTATCCAATCCCTTTTTGACATCTGGAGCTTAAATAGTTACCCCATGGTACATGTTATCTGGAATTATCAAAAGTGTAGGGCACAGGGCTATCTTCTTGGACAACCACAACACACAATTCACACAACGTTAACAGATATCTTGCAACACCCACGCCCTCACTGTCAATAACACCACAATCTCATTAACACCTGAAGCCCGCTGTCTAGGTGTCATCTTTGACTATGACTTCTCCTTCCTTCCTCACATTCAGTCCCTCTCAAAAGTCATGCAGTCTCCATCTCCGAAATATCGGCAAGACACACCCTTTTCTCACTCGTGATGCAACTAAAATCCTAATCCCCTCACTCATCCTGTCCCACCTTGACTACTGCAACCTTCTCTTAGTTGGCATTCCCTCGTCGGCCAATCCCAAATCCAGTCCATCCAAAATGCTACTGCCAGATTCATCTACCTCACTCACCGCTCATCTTACACTGCTCCACTATGCAAATCACTACAGGGGCTTCCCATAGCCTCTAGAATTAAATGTATTACCCTAGTAATGACTTAGAAAGGTCTAACGATGCTGCTGCCCCCTTACATCTCAGCTATCATCACCAAATACCTACCTAAACGCCCCCTACGTTGTACCCACTAAATACGCCTTTCCTCCTAACTTATTATCTCCTCCCACTCCCCCGCTTTCACGACTACCCTCGTGCTGCCCCTTCTCTCTGAAATTCCCTACCACGTACTATGATACTCTCCCTCAGCTTTTAGATGTTTAAAAACTCCCTGAAAACTTACCTTCTTAAAGGACGTCTACTCGCCATACCTCTAACATCCAACTCCCCTCTCCCTCAACCCCCATTGGGACCAGCTGTGTGGCTGGACCAATCTCCACCCTATTTAACCCCCCCCCCCCCAAAAAAAACGCCTTAATGGCTTCAGCTGTCCGACTGGACCATATTCCAACCTGAGCCACACACGGCCCTATAATGAGCAGCCACCTCACCTTGTTGTTTCAACATTGTCCCTCATCTTCTCTAAATCGTAAGATCTTATGAGCAGCACCCTCCTCATCTCTTTGCATATGTCTGTGCGTGTTTGTCCTCTCTTGTGTGTAACCGATTTTGTAATATACATAACTCTGTACACTATTGTACTGCGCCGTGGAATATGTTGGCGCTTTACAAATAAACGATAAGAATAATAAATATAGCTCTGATGTTAATCTTTGAAAATGCTATTATTATTATTATAATTTTGTGTAAAAGTATGTTTTTCTGTATTTCTTATTGGTTTTTTTGTATTGTAATGTTGTTGTTTAATGCTTGTAAACCCATAAAATAACCTATGAAAAAAAGGAATAATGAATATAGATTTATACAGTCGATTAACCTATTGGTTGAATAGATGACCTTACTGTCCTTGACAAAGCACAAAAAAAAAAAAATAAGGATTTGTAAAGTATTGTTATACCTAAATATCCTCAATGATTCGCTAGAAACTCTGCTAATCCCAAAATGTTTTCTCAATGTTATGCATTGATTTGCATTTTACACCTGGTGTCTGTGCCAACCCTGGCATAAATTATATTATGTATTGTAATATTTTAAAAAGCTGTGCAACAAGACAGTTACTTGGAAATGCATTCAGAAAAACATTAGCAGAGCAAATAATAAACATTGCTCATACATTGGGTATTAGTGTAAAATAACATTATTGCTGGTGCAGCCTAATGAAAAAAGATAAGTTAATATCAGTCATAAAACTCCAGTGCAATAACTATTAAGTAAAGACACTAACATTATTTTTACAACTACATTTATTTATCTGACTGTATTTCCGTAATGTGTCCAAACACTTCTGGTCTTATATTCAGATGCCTAAGTGATTCTGTAAAATAAATGTGTATGGACTAGCTGCCCCCAGCCCGTTATTAGCTTTGCTTCATGCTTCAATATTAATACACTGAAAAAAATAAAGCTAAATATTACTGCACACAGTTATCTTTCGCAGAAGATTTTGCCTATCAAATTCCTTGCCTGTAAGTTACACATTAACTTTGATATTATTACAAATGTAGGTTTAAAAGTTTCCCCACAGAGAGGAGCTATTAATAAGTTCATACCAAATTGATGTGATCCCTTCTAATGAACCAATGTGACTGTTGTTCACAACATTTCAATCAAGACTGCAGATGTCATCTTCAGATGTGGTTTCCTCTGGATCAATACCGCTATTAGAACACTGCATGCCACCTACCTCAGGAAAGAATACTCATTTGAATTATGTGACTGTGGGGCTTATGCAGAGAGGTACGTACCGGAAAGGCATAAATTCGCCACAGGATTGGCTTTTATTTTAGTCCTATGCAGGGTACTCCGGTAGCCCGGTGTGCATTAAATTGTTAATTTGGCAAGTTTCACTTGGCGTGAAACTCGCCATTCTGAGGCGCGCGTTATTTGGACACAATAAAGCCAACTTTTGTTGGCGGGCAAAATGTCACCCAAACGCGCCATATAGTAGCTCCGATTGGCGCGCTCATGCGCTTCGGAGCTACTGGAATCGTGCGTGTTTTAACAATGGCGAACTCACGCGTCTCGCCACCCGTCTGGCGAATTTGACCTGTCCCGCCACGTTCTCGCCACTAACTCTTTTAATGCGGACATTTTTGCCGCAAACCTGCCGCAAATTTGTCCTTAGCGTACCTCTCTGCATAAGCCCCTGTGTGTGATTCTGGCTGAAGCAAATTAAAAGGTTTAGTTATCAGCATATAAAACACATTTTTATAATAGCACTTATTTAAAAATATTCTCTCAAAAAGTATTTGACGTTTCTCACAAACAGCAAGCTACTAATGAACTTCACCGAGCAACACTGTATGTGAAAATAAAGGTGATTTCCAGAAAGAAATGCATTTTCTGGATCAAACAAGCACGGCTTCACTTTAAATAGCGCGATGGAGAAGCATCTAGCAATTCCTGTTTGATGTGAGATTTTATAATGGTGTCTAGTACATCACTGAAAGGTGAAGTTGACAGCAACAATTACGAAGATTCCTTACAATATTTCAACAATGCTTTATGCCCAGGTGTGATAAAACCTGTTAAAGGAGTACTTTATTATGTATAATGTATGATAAATGTTAACAAAATGTGTTTAAATTGTCTAGTTGTGTGTTCAGAAAGCCTCCACGGAAGAGGAACAATTTCCCTGTGTAGAAATTAATAAAACATGTTTTGCAAAAGGTGAATATAAACTCAACTGGATCTTGGTATGAACCACTATTCCAATCCATACAAATGCATAATCTTGTCAATTAAATATTATTGTTAAGGTCTAGTAGTATGTTAGAATCACTTTAAAGTGCAACTAAGGAAAATCCATGTGTGTTTATTACTCCTGAAGGATCTATTAGTGGGTATTTTATTCAGATTCGTGTTGTAAAATCTGCATAAACTCAGCATATTGTTATCCCCTTGTGTGCATTTGTTTGGTTAAAAGCAAAACAGCAAATCTCAATTTCTGCAACTTCTGGGAAAGTCTGGAGAAGTAAAAACAGTCCTAATTTTAATCAGATATATACCGCTACCGCTAAAGGAGTGAAGAGCTGACTATTATGCAAATGGTCACAGCGAGTGGTCACTGAGCCATCACACAAGACTGTGCCAGTCACTTATTTCATATCTTTCCAAAGACTAGTGAAGATATATTGTTCTAATTCACATCCCGTCCTATTTATCTAGAAACATGAAGCAAATTAGGGCCTAATGATAGTTGTTTTTGGAGCACATCTCTCGTTAGCAGAGCATGCAATAGTTTGGTGTGGATGGTATATTTTGTTTTTATTAATAATAATAATAATAATAATAATAGCATGTTCTTGTATAGCACTGCTGGCTTTATAGAGACAATTTGCAGGCACAAGTCCCTGCACTGTGGAGCTTACAATCTATGTTTTGGGTTTTTGTGAACAAGAGATTAAAGTGCGCAGCTAATAAATAAACGTGAGATATAGTGATAAAGTAATTAAATGATTAATTACGTGACCTTGATCAGAGCGTCTGCAGCTGTGATGGAAGGGGGGGCTCAGGAACCCCCTGGAGCTAACAGATAAATACAAAAAAGACACAGCGCACAACGCTCATAGTGCAATTACAAAATTATATTAACATGAACAAATTATTGGGTGAGTATTGTGCGTACATCAGTGCAGTTAAAACAAGCAGTTTTGGGATATGTTACCCAACGCCTCAAATGACTGGAACAGATGTCCTCACAGGGGTAGAATTGCTGATGGCTCTGCGGCAGGATTTCAGTAGGGCAGATGGAAAGCCTCTGTGCGTCCTTGCTCCCCAGAGCATTAGTTGAACGGGAGCTGCTGGCCCATACAGTGTTTGTTCTGAGCTGAACACCAGCTGATTACTCTCACTCCTCTCCGTGTGCAGCACTTCCTAGTGGATGACGTCACCGCTGGGAGTCGCCGATTTCACCGTTCAGTCTATCAGCTCGCGCAGTAAAATACTAGTTGAAAGGTAGAGCTGTTAGCAAGAATGTCCTACGCGTTTCGAAAACCGCAGTTTTCTTCATCAGGGACCTGATGAAGAAAACTGCGGTTTTCGAAACGCGTAGGACATTCTTGCTAACAGCTCTACCTTTCAACTAGTATTTTACTGCGCGAGCTGATAGACTGAACGGTGAAATCGGCGACTCCCAGCGGTGACGTCATCCACTAGGAAGTGCTGCACACGGAGAGGAGTGAGAGTAATCAGCTGGTGTTCAGCTCAGAACAAACACTGTATGGGCCAGCAGCTCCCGTTCAACTAATGCTCTGGGGAGCAAGGACGCACAGAGGCTTTCCATCTGCCCTACTGAAATCCTGCCGCAGAGCCATCAGCAATTCTACCCCTGTGAGGACATCTGTTCCAGTCATTTGAGGCGTTGGGTAACATATCCCAAAACTGCTTGTTTTAACTGCACTGATGTACGCACAATACTCACCCAATAATTTGTTCATGTTAATATAATTTTGTAATTGCACTATGAGCGTTGTTCGCTGTGTCTATGTTTTGGGTGCCTGAGGCACAGGGAGATAAAGTAACTTGCCCAATGTTATGGGAGAGGGGCTTTGGCCCGGTATTAAAGGGGTTACACCCCATTTTGCCACCCCCTGCTCTCACTTGGGAAGCAAGGGGTTAACTGGATTGCGGTACAGTAATGTGTTTTTACCCTGCTTCAGCAACCAAATGTATATTCCCCTGTAAATGTGTATTGTTCCCATCCCAGTGTTTGCACCAACACATACACTGGGATTGATGCGGGAGGGAAAGGGTTAATGTTAATTCAGTGTTTATAGCCCTTTGTCCCATTTTCCCGCCTTTTCAGGCTCCATTTTGCAGCTCTCCATAGGTCGCCATTGCAGCCCAATGCAACCTTATGGAGATTCCGGCGATTTGGGTCCGTTTCGGTAGAAGACCTGCAGGTGGCGCCCGAGAGGAGGAGCGGCAGTTCTCCATTGTAAGTCAATGGAGCCATTCATTTCAATACGGATTCCTCGACGCCGACCTCCAGGAACGGATTGGCAGCCATCCAAACCGCAGACCCCAAGAGCGGAAACATTATCTGAAAAAGAGCTTTGATCACTACCCGGTCAAGTTCAATCACAATTGGCGTGGGAACCTTAGGTTTTAGGGCACCCAGGAATAAAATTCTTTTTGCCCCAAGACTTCTAGGAACCCCCACACTCGACCACCACTGGGTCCAGGAAGGAAGGACCCCCGTAAAGGGTCGCGCTCGCCACGAGGGTCGCGCCATTGACTCTAATGGCGGAGCGGAGGCCCCATTGAATCCTATGGTGGCACCGGCCCATGCATTCCCTATGGCGGCGCTGGCCATATTGATTCCAATGGGGGAAAAGCCGCGTGGTGTTAAAACGACTAAGTCCGAAAGGGTAAAATGTGTAAACCCATATCTCCGGTTCTGTGAGGACCAGAGGGCTGGGATTTGGGTCGCGTGTATTCACTGTTCCGGCATGACTGCATGGCCATTCCCAGCCCTCTCCGATCAACAAGACGGAGTATGGGCAAATGTAAAGAATTGTGGTTTTCCTATAGACTTCAATGTCGGAGTTGCTCCATTGAAAGCCTATAGCGGCGGAGCCCATTGACTTCAACGGCGGAGTTGCTCCATTGAAAGCCTATATCGGCGGAGCCCGTTGAATTCAATGGGAGAGTGAAAAGCAGAGATTTATTTCAGCTATGGCGGAGAATCCTGCATTAAAGTTCATAGGGGATTTTAACTGTTTTTTGTATCTCCGGTTCTGGGGGTCGTGGAAGGCTGAAACTTGGCCACTATTGCAAAGGTCTTCCGGCATGAGGACCTGGCAAATTTTAGCCCACTCAGACCCACAGAACGGATTATTTTAATATGTGAAGATATTAAAGAATGAATTGTATTTTGGGTCTGGTATAAAAACTCAGAGCCCATATGGTATGGTAATACTCAGGGAGGGAGACAAGTGGTCTACAATAAACCCCTGATCAAAGACTCCCCCACCCTGCTTGTGTATGCGAGCACAAAAGAAAGCAGGACGTGGGTACTTGATGATAAGTGTTATAATTCACACACTAGGACAAAGGGTTTCCTGGCCCAAGTAGACATTCAGGCGCCAGACTTGTGGGCGGGGGCTAGGGAAATAAGCCCCTGATTAGAATAATATCCACCCAGTGGGCAGGTATTACGGTGCCCCACAAGTGAGGCGGCAAGGAGAGATTGGGTGCAGGTAATTGTTCTCCAATGACCTGCACTCAATGATAAAGGTATAGGACTGGAATTACATATAAACCAGTGTCAGTCCTATGCTCATTGTCTTTTGTGTCTTCAACTTTACCAACTACTTGATGCCTGATTGCTGAATGAATTGCAAATCCTGTTCCTGATTACTTCAACATCCCAATACCTAAGTAAGTATTATTTCTTGTCTGTTATTTGTATATCTTGTGTGTTCACCTTCTTTAAGGAATAAACTATATTTATTATATCTAAGTCGTGTTCAATTCAACCCAGATATTTGGTGTATATTATATCCTAGCACAAGTTACCGTGACACCCAAGGTCACAAGGAGCCGTGCTTCAAACTCTCAGTGCCAGTCAGTGTTGTTACTCACTGGTGGTAGTAGATGTAGCAAAGGAGCACAGCAGCCAGAAAGGATCCTGATAGAAAAAATAATTCACGGGCAACTCCAAGGTAAAACTGAAGGGTATTTAATGATTAAACTCAAAGGAAGATGAAAAAAAATGAACGCACCAACGCGTTTCGTCCCGTGGGTCTTTCTCAAGGTGCAGCTCAGGAAAAGGGGGGTTGTTGTGGGGGGCTGCCGGAGTGTCGAGCGCATCGCCGGAGCTCCGACGGGAGCATAGGATCAGGGTGCTGCCATCTTGCCTTTGCGCGCGCCTGCGCAGTATCTTCCCCCGGTGCGGCGGCCATTACAGGGTTCGCGCGTGCGCAGGGAGCATTGCGGTGGCCATTAGAGATAGCGCACGCGACGCCAATGTTAAGGGGGTCCGCGGGGACTACAGCCCCCAGAAGGAGTCAGGTGGCCAGACCTAGCCAATGAAGTGAAAGGATTCTTCTGTGAGGCAGTTGATACAGTTGGCGCTCTGAGGGTTTCTGGCAGTTGGAGCAGGGACGCAGCTACGGGAAGTTGTACAGGTGCAGGGGTCTGTGACCCTCTGCACTAGGCCAGAGACCCCTCGGCCCCAGATAGGCCCCAACTCATCCAAAGCTTGTGGCTGCTGTATGGAAGGCCCTTCATCCTGCCCCTTTAGTGTTAGCCAGCTTAGGACCACAGTGGTTTCATTTGAACTATTGCTGCAGCAGTCTGGGACCATACTGCCAGATAGTGAGCGACCATCATTGCGGAAGTCACTCCAGAGGGAGACCCCATCCAGCGGAGGATATTGTTGGATCAGCGGATCCCCTGCTTCTCGTTGTTCGCGCGCCCCGGGTGAGGACACACCCGGCAGGTACCATTCGCCAAACGTGCACCAACACCGGTATAATAAGGCGCTGATCACGCCTAGAGGGGTGGGCATCTTTTGGGGACACTTATTGGGTGAAGTGACACCTCTGGTACTGTGGACACGGTGTGGGGATACACGTTGGTGGGACAACGCCCTGCACGGCGAGGTTTAGCTGTAACCATTAGTATTGCCATTGCCTGTATGTGGTTTATGGTTATTGCTCACAGTAAATGCTGTTATTATTATTACTGTTATTCTTATAATCTGTGGACTGTTATTAATAGTTCCTGCTCGGGGTTATACCCTCCAATTGGGATCCCATGCAGGTGGAGGCACTGCTGCTCAGTATATTCATTACCCCAGGCTGCCAGTAGCGGAGGCTCAGATCCCTGTGAGCCGACAGGTACCGCCAGCTCTAGTAGACCCTTCACATTAGAGGGATAGAGGGATACATACATACATACATATGTAGCCCCCTCTAAACAGCACGGGCTATACCTATCTTCCTCCTACTGTGATAAGTCCTGTTAAGTGCAGGCACCATTAGTTATTATGGGTTTTCCCCTTCCTAGCCCTGCTCTGAGTGGTAGACACAGGCCCCTGACTCTGCTGCAGGCACGAGACAGAGGGGAGGCTCTGCTGACATCATTAGGGGTGAGGCTGACTCTATATTTAGCAGCCGCTCCTGTAAGTGACGAGTCTGTTAGTCCTGGGCTGTTAGTCCTGTTCTGTCCAAGGAGTTGGAGGAGACAGTGCGGTCTTACCTGTGCCGTCGTGCAGGAGCAAAGAGAGGAGTGGAGAGACTCAGCCCCTTTGAGTACAGCTGATAGTACCATAGACCCGGTGATCCAATGCCCAGCACTCCGCTGCTGGGGTGATGGGGAGAATCTATTCCCCACCCCGAGGATAACCTCGGAGGTGGGCTGCGGGGTATTGACGCCCCAGCCCAGACCATCCTGTCGGAGGATAGACTTGGAGGAGAGGAGAGGAGGAGAGTGAATAACGGGGCTTTGCTGTTGTTGTTGTGACTGCTGGTCGCCACTACATTTGAAGTCGCTGATCTGACAAATAAAGAGACAATCCTTTTATACAAAGACTGTTGTGTGAGTCTGGAGCATTCACCCTGGGACCAAGGGGGTCCTTCTATACAGGTCCTATCCCATATTCCTGGGAGTATAGAAGATGGAGGCGCTGCACCACTAAGAAAACATGGAGGCTACCACCCCAGAAGCCTGGTCCTGTCTCCCCAATAACAACGCGGGAAGCTCAGGCCCTCCTGTTCCACTCAGGTATGCACCACCCCTACGCATGTAATCTGCCCTCACGCACCCTAGACACCGCAGATGAGTCTGGGGGGGGGGGGGGGAATAAGGGTTACACATACATACATGAGAAAAACAAAACAGAGAGCGCACGCCCCATAGTGTAACACTGTAACATTTAATGTGGGGAAGGGTGGAAATAGACAAGTAAAATATATGCAGTATGTGATATATAATCACCACCAAGGAGTGTCCAAACCGCAGCAGAGAGTCCAAAGCAGGCTGGAGTAGATCTCACGAACAGCGCAATCCCTCCGGTTCACTCGGTTCACTCGAAATCATCCAGTAGATTCTGGCATCAGAGTAAGGCCTTCAAATCACTACATGTGCTCCCCGGCCGTAAAGGATGCACTCCCCCCTGAGCAGTATGCGATTTATGACTTGAGGTGTTAAATGGTCCCTGAATGTTAGTGATGTAAGAGTGTGTGTATGTGTGTGTGTTAATGTATGTAGGTAAATTTAAATGTATAAAGCGCCCACAGTGTATACAGCGCTTT